>NC_141606.1:43144312-43444312 GCF_047967505.1 Dipteris shenzhenensis | reverse complement strand
AACCAAGATGATTTAGATCACCATTGTGTGATCACACATCTTGGGAAGGTCATCGTCGAGATGAATCCAACCGGCCAAAGCGAGCTATCATCTAGACAATAACCGGCTCTATTGACATCTATGTACAATATATATGAATATATGAAAGTAGACCAAAGTGAGGTGAATCCAACCAGCCAAAGAGAGCCATCACTTGGCCTTGATCATGATACTACCTAATAGAATGTCCCTCAAGGTTAGATGAATCCAACCGGCCAATGAGTCATCATCCGGCCCCAAGTGATAGACATCATACATGTACACACATATTCCTCTCTCGCTTTCCCTCTCTCTCTTTTCCTCTCTCAGTTGGGGCGAGGTGAATCCAACTGGCCGAAGCGATCCATCGCCCGATCTTCATCATGATACTACTAGAACATCACTCAAGGCGAGATGAATCCAACCGGCCAAAGCAAGTCATCATCCGGCCCCAGGTGATACACATCATACAAGCACACATACAAAAGCAAACAAACATAAACATATAACATATTCCTCTTTCTCTTTTCTCTCAGCTGGGGCGAGGTGAATCCGGTCGACAGAGGCAAGCCATCACATGGCCCTGGCTAAAAACAAAAGCAAGGCTAGAAGCTCACCACAAGGAAGCAATGAAAAATAATCTGATTGCAGGAAACTATAGAAAATAGTAGTAAATTCTGGTGAAGGATGGAAAAAAATTCCGGGAAGCTTGTCTATTATAGACCCAACTCAACACACCAGCCAGTATGTCGCCACATCGATCAATTTTTTTGGCCAATGCATGTGCACTGCATGTCTCGATGAACTACACCGATCAGTGTAGCACTACACTGACCGGTGTAATCCTAATACACCACCCGGTTTATGGGTTCACTGATTGGTGTATTTGATACTGATCAGTGTAGGGGTTTATCGATCATTGTTTTTTTCACCGTGTGGTTTATTTAGCCAAATACCACATGGTGTTGTGATACACCGAGCGGTATTTAATCGGTCAACTATTATATGTTTACCAGTTTTAAAAAACACATTTTTGCCGTTTTGAACATCCACAAGCCTTTTAAAATTAAAAAAAACATTCTTTTCTTTAAAAAAATGTACTAAGAAAGTCCCAGGCAGGAGATCATCTCAGAGAGTGGCCACAACCCTAGGTGGCTGGTCTTGCCCAACCCTTCTAATTCCTTTGACCTTTAATTTTGGTGCTACCATGCTATAGAGCTACTTTCAGACTGTCAAACTTTGACTTTGGCATTCTTTGAAGTGGGGTTGAATTTTAGATGATATGGTTCGATTTTCATAATTATCCAAATTTGGTGCTGGTGTGAGAACTTTTCAAGAGTATTTTGTTCTCTGAATTGTGCTCATGGCTGCTAGCTCTGCACGTAATGAATAGAGAAGCATTCATCACTGAGATGGATAAGCTTTGCTTTTGTGTTTCACTCCCGTAGATGCGGGAAGATTCTCCCTGGTCGCTCTCACACTTATTGGGAGCCCTCGATCGGCGCACTGGGGAGGAGTGGTGGTGTCTGTACTTCCGTGGGAGAGCAGCTAGCCCAGGGAGTTTTCGATCATGGCACATTGATACCAGGTCGTGCCCTTTGGGTAGGCCTGGAACTGGAGGCTCCAGAGTTGGAATCCTCAACATTTATGCTCCCACATATCTCCGTTGTAGAGCCACCTTCTGGAGGACACTTACAGGGATTCTCCCAGACATGGATTCCTGGATTGTTGGAGGTGACTTCAACAATCTGGAGACCTTGGAGGACCAGCAGGGCAGAGGACCGGAGTTTACAGGTATGTCTCAGGCAGAGCAGTCCGCTTGGGACTCTTTTATCTTTGCGACAGGAGGAAGGGACTGCTGGCGAGACCCGTTCTTTCGGCGTTGGCATGGGAGCTTGGACTTCTCGTGGGGCTTCCGCAGGGAAGGAGGCAGACTCCTGGAGAGGCTGGATAGATTTTATGTTAGTGATTGGGCCATCAGCAGAGGCGGTCAGGCTGGTATAGTTCCAGGGACGACAGTTTCCGACCATGCGCCTGTGCTCTTATCATTAGATTCGGCAGCTCAGGCCCTTCCCCCCCGCTCATGCCGGATTCCCGACTCCATTTTCTCGAGGGAGGACGTGCGCAGCAGTATTTGCAGTCTTTGGGACAGAGACTGGGGCGAGTGCGCAGATCTGGTTGATTCGGTGGCGCAAGCTTTGCAGGAGTCCAGCCAGATCTGCCAGCTCGCAGCCCTACAGGTTCGACAGGAGTGGTGGGCTAGAGAGAGAGCTCTTCGGAGGGACCTCGCCTCCATTCAGCGACTCTAGCAGGCATCCCCGGGCTCCGAGGAGCTTCGGATCCAGGCCCTTCGAGCCAGAGCCCTTCTTGAGGAGACACTCCAACGTCGCTCAGAGTTTTCCTATCACGCCTCTCTCTCCTTCTGGGCTCGGAAGGGTGACCGGATGTGCAGGGAGTTCTTGAGGATGCATGGCCAGAGAGCTGCAGGTGATCAGCTTCGGAGTCTCAGGACAGCGGAGGGACACATTGCTACGGATCCGGGAGAGGTCTTGGGGTTGGCCACCGACTTCTACAGGACCCTTTTCCAGCAGGAGCCCCTCGTACTCGTCGTGCCCGTGAGGAGGTGTGGAGGCACACTCCTTCCTTGGTCCAGCCTAGCATGCAGGCGATGTTGTTGGCACCGTTTACCAGGATGAGATGCTGGAGGCCTTGATGGCCATTGATGGACAGAAGTGCCTAGGTGAGGATGGGCTATCCCAGGCATTCTTCACCTCCTTCTGGGACCAAATCCATCAGCCCCTCCTAGCAGCTCTTCAGACGATTTTCAGCAGCGGTTATATGCAAGAGAGCCTCTCGTCGGGACTGATTTGCCTCATCCCGAAGGGAGGAGATAGACAGGAGATCCGTCAGTGGCGCTCGATCACTCTCCTTACCACTGCCTACAAAATTCTCGCCAAGATGATCAGCGCCAGAGTTGGGCCTCTACTTCCCGACCTCATTCATGACACTCAGACAGGCTTTGTCCAGGATCGCAGTATCCTGGATAATGTCTTCACCTTTTCAGAGGCGGCGGAGTGGGCTCAGCACAGCGGATCACACCTTGCCATCCTACTTCTCGACTTTGAGAAGGCCTACGATCGAGTGGACTGGTCCTTTCTGGAGGGGACTCTGGAGCGGCTAGGTTTCCCAGCAGGTTGGATTCAGGGTATTTAAGCTTTGTACAGGATAGCTTCTAGCAGAGTCATCATTGGAGGCAGGATGGGTGAGCATTTTAGCTTGGAGAGATCAGTGCGTCAGGGCTGCCCCCTTGCTCCTTACCTGTTTCTCTTCTTTGCCGAGGCTATGACTTACTACCTTCGGGCGAGGTCTATAGGGATCAGGGGTGTTCGCCTTCCCCTCCGAGAGGACACGGAGCTCTTGGACTCGGAGTATGCGGATGACACAGCCCTGTATGTCCAGGACGATGAGTTGATGCTGGAGAGGGTGAAGATGGCCCTGGAGGTCTTCTGTTCGGCCGCTGGTGCGAAAATCAACTGGAACAAATCAGTTGGTTTTCTCACAGACCCCGGGGCGCGTTCTCAGTGGGGGAGGTTTTTGGGTTTCAGGTGGATCCCACGGGGACAGACAGCTAGATACCTGGGTTTTCAGGTCGGCCTGGACATCACGCCAGCTCAGCAGTTTCTCCCAGTGCTAGATTCCATCCGACGGAAGCTGGCTTTCTGGAGCACTGCTAAGCTTTCCCTTGCAGGTCGTGCCTTGGTAGTCAACCAAGTCCTCCTTACCACGGCTTGGTATGTGGCTTCCTGCTGGTGTTTCTCGAGATCCAGCGTGGCACAACTTAGGAGGCTGGTTCAGAACTTCCTTTGGTCCGGGGAGGATGGCCTCAGAGATACCAGAGCCAGGGTTGCTTGGTAGACAGTCATTCTTCCGCAGGCTGAGGGAGGCCTGGGGGTCATCGATCCAGAGCTTCAGAGTCAGGCCTTGTTAGGCAAGTTAGTCATCCGCGGTTTGACCCCGGGGGGCAGACGTGGAAGATGTTACTTCAGCAGGGGGTCGGTTCTTGTGTCCCGCGCCGAGGCGGAGAGTGGCTCCCATCCCTCAGGTGGATCTTCACTTCCGCCCCACTCACTCAGCCCCGTTCCCCACTCGTTCGTAGCCTCCTCATGGTTTGGAGGCGGCTCCGCCTCAGTCTCATTCAATCCCCTCCCCGCTGTCAAGAGGAGATCGATTGCCATCCGCTTATCTGGAATGATCAAGTCAGAGATGCCGAGGGCCTTCAGTTGGGGGAGAGATCACATATCAGGCGGGATGGCTGGATGAGGGGGCCAGCTCAGTCCCTTCGAGTTTGGAGGGACACGTACAGACATTTGGAGATGGCTGATCTCGCAAACACAGCTGGAGGTGCACGTGGACCCCAGGCGAGACGCATGGAGATCGACGGCGCGATCCCAGCTGATTGGTTGGTTCCACCTGAGCCTCAGATCCTCATGCCTAGTGACGACCGTTGGCTGGGACAGTTCACCCCCCGTGGCATCCCACTGGTGGTCTCAGGACATATGGACGACTCCTCTATTTCCTTCTTCGCGGTTATGGGGTATGGACGACTCAGGAGAGAGGATGCGCTCATCGACCCCCTACTCCCATGGTAGAGGGTTCGGGTCTTAGGCCTTTTGTGGAAGGTCTGGCGTACCGATCCTAGCATTGAGCAGGATCAGATGCAGCTTTGGCGACTCTGGCTCTGGGAGGGGTGGGCCTTGTCAGAGCTTGATTGGGACCCAAGAGAGTGGAGTTGGCCAAAGATTGTGACAGGACAGGGGCCGACCTCCTTCTTTGCCTACAGCACGACTTTGGGCAGGCGAGTTCTTGGGAGGATGCAAAGCCGCCCCCCCACCTAGCGGCCCAGCTGGTATGCACAGGGTATTTCTAGATTCTTTTTGCAGGCCTTCTAGAAGGCCTTGTGGGAGAGCTGGCGGCCGCGGAAGATCTCCTACTTCCTGTGGCTTCTTGCCCACAAAGGTCTTCCGGTGGGGAGCTGGTTGCGACAGATAGGCCAGGATGGCGGACGCTGTCAGATCTGCCATGAGGTTGAGGAGTCACCAAAACACTGCCTGTGGAGCTGCACTCGTGCCCAGGAAGTGTGGAGGTGGACTTTCAAGATTCTCACTCGCGCAGCACCGGAGCTAGGTGTGATCACTTGGGGCGCGCTCTGTTGGTGCAGCACCGCACCTGGTCTACATCACTTTTTCGAGGCATGCCAGCAGGACCCCACTTTCCTTATCACACAGGGAACGTGGGGGCCGCTCGAGGGTATCCCGCAGCACCTAGCAGAGGCTGATACAGGAGTTCAGGAGAGGCAGCCAGTCTGGGAGATTATTAGCAGCATCGCAGGGTGGCACATTTGGACCTCGCGTTGCACGCAGATCCTCGGTGGCACCTCCTTATCGACTGCCCAGATCATGACTAATATTTGGAGCGAGATTATTCATACCCTCAGAGGCCAGTGGGACCAGATTCAGGGAGATTCCCGGTCCGGTCGGGAGAAGCGGAGACGCTTCTTCCAGGCTTGGGACACCCAGGGCCTCTTCTTCGAGCAGACTTCGCAGGGCCTTCGTCGCAGGGCCTTCGATGGCGCTACTCACCACCCCGATGGCTGTTCATTCACACTCACCTTATCCCGCCGTGAGAGAGTGATTTATTTTGTTACCTTTTAGGGCTGTGTCCGATTTGTGAATGCAGCCCGTCACCTACAAGCTGACCTTTTGTATCTTGTTCTCGAAGTAATATAATTAGCACTGTTTTTTCGGGAAAAAAATAATAATTGAAGGCATACAAAACCTAATGATTGAAATGTATACATTCAAAAACACCTATAATTATCATCAAGAAATAAATGACGGTTACCCAAATCATCCACGCTAACATAAAAACAAAAATGTTAGTAACATCAGCACGTATAACATGGTAAAATGACAACACACAAAACTAAATATCACATATATAGATTGCATATAAATAATAAATAAAATGACCTTGCATTAATAAAATATTGTGACACACTTAACTTATTAAATTACACACAAGCAACACATAATACATTTAAATATCACAAAAATTGTTAAACTATTGCATGTAAAATTAATCAAATTTAAAACAAACTATATCAAACGTGCTTTAAAAACTTAGGAATACCAATAACATCAACACACATACATGGTAAAATGATAGAAAACAAAACTAATATCACATGCAAAGATATGACACAAACCAAAAATAAATTGTCTTGCATTTAGTAAACAGAGGCACACTTGACTTTGTAAATTACAATTAAACAACACAAACGTGATAAAGATATCACACAAACAAAAATAAATTGACTTACATTTTGCAAATTTAGAGGCACTCTTGACTTTGTAAATTACAAATAAAAAACACAAATCACATGTAATACTACAAACATTGTTAAACTATTAAATGCAAAATAAAGCAAAATTTTGTGAATGAACAGTACCTGATTCTTGAAATAGGGATATTTGGAGGAAAAATGTGATCAAACTTGTGTTCTCCGCAGTGTCCCCTCTTGTATTCCAGGAGGCATAAATTGATGGATCCTACTACAAAACAAGTTATATGCTCCCAAAACATCTCCAAATCTATCTCAAACAATCTTTTGTAGAAAACCATACATGGTAAGAGTGTATGTTTTTGAAACTATTTATTTGCTTGAAAAGATATTGAAAGTGACTATTTTTTTACTGTCGCATTATTCCTTCTTGTAAGAAAGCCTCTATGAGCTCACTTCTCATGAAATTTCTCTCAAAATATATTTTTTTTCATTTTCAAACCATGTAGTAAAAGGAAACAATACAACTACACAAAACGAACTACAAATAATTATTTTTTCAAAGTTGCATCATTAAATGTAAAATCTCATCATTTGCATTTTCCTTCATTTTTCCAAAGGATTTCTCACCTCCACCTCCATGAAATATGCTTAGATAGACACCAAAACTTCATAAATTCTTTGAAATCATGCCCCCCCATGGACCAGCATTGAGAGATGGGCAAAAGAAAGATTGATTTTTATGCATAAGCAAGTGTAATGCTTGAAAATCAATCTTGTTTCATCCTTTCTCAAATAATCTTGTCCAATAGCTCCTTCTAGGCTCAAAACACCTTGCATCATTCATGGCTTGTCTAGAACATAATTGCCCTCATGTTTTTGCACGAAAAGGATTTGAGATTGCAAGAGAATCTTAGTAGCTGAGAGAAGAAGTGGTGAGTTTGAAAGAAAAGAACCCAAAATAGAGCTAGAAGAAAGTAATGTAAATCTCGTTTAAAAATCTTAAAGGTTTTGAAAGAATGAAAGTGAAATAGGAGGGAAAGGAAAATGATGAGATTTTGGATGAGATTCCATCCCATGATAAGGAGAACATACAAATGAGATTCCTGCTCAAAAGAAAGGAAGTGATTTGAAAATAGGGTCGAAGTAAGAAAAATTTGGAACGGGAGCTCAGAAATGAAGAAGAGGGAAGAGAAATGAGAAATAATGAGAGGAGTGTGGTAGTTGGATGGGAGGATTTGGATTTAGGACAAATGGTGCAAGTTTGGTTGAGAAACTAGGTTTTTCAATTTGTTTATTGTTCAAAAACGTGACGAGAGAGTGGAGGTCGCAAATGGGAGATCTAAATCAAACTTTGGGCGTTTGAATAAAGAAATAGGAAAGTTAGGTGATTTGCAATATTATGTTGCTCTCCACCAACTAATATTTTACTCAGTTTTATTCACCTCATCCTTCCATGTCACCAACCCAAAAGCTCTCTTACAGGTCCCCTTTTTGAGTCCAAAATTTTTGTAATGCTTGATGGGGCTATGCATGTCCTTCTTCGCAAAGCAACATTCACTATTCAAGGTTTTTGCACCCCATATTTTTGAAAACTTTATATGGAATAAATCGTAAAGGCCTCAACTAAATGATGGGCATTGTCCATATTATTATTTGCCTCTTTCTTGCCATACGCTCTAGTGCCTAGATAAGATGCTATCCTGATGAAACACAGCTCAAGCGTAGTTCTTGTACCTGGCTATGGATTTCTTTAGACCTTAGGGGCTTCGTAGGACATTCACCACCCCCTTTAAGAAACAATAAAATCTTCTCTACCTTAAATCAAAATTCCCTTATTGGTCTCTTTCCCTTTGTTGCTTGTTTTGATGCATAACTCCCTTGCCTTGATGAGAACTTCTAAAAGAGTTGTCTTTTCCTTCAGTTGTATGTTAGATTATTCAAGCTTTCAAACCTAGAATATAATTTGAGTCACCTTGAAATAGGGACCCTTGCAAACTTTGCTTGCTTCTAATGGCAAGTTTCCATTTGTGATCCTTGGTTGCAATTATGTATGCTTCACATAGATATTTTCCTATAAATGGGCTTAAACTCGTATCTTTCCATGAACCTATTTTGAAGAACATGTACGTTATCATTCGTATATCTCATATATTGCCACTTCATGAACTATGTCACTCTAGCCGAAGTCTACATGAACTATGTCTTCAAAATCCTTGAAGAAGTCTACATGCAATCAAAAGGTGGCATTTACTAATATAGGGTCAACACTTTAATATCTCCTAAATAAGATATGACCTAAAGTGATGCCGGTTGCAGATGTTGTTTCTATTGAGGATGGTGTAAATTGCACCATACCTCTAGGGCATAGATGCAAACCCTGACCTAAGGGGTTCACATGTATATATTCATGTTTTTTGTTCAATACAACATTTGTACATGTAGCTATATTGTGTGCACCCCCTCTTTCTGTCTCACTTCCGCTATCATGGTATCAGAGACACATAAGCATATCCTACCATGTCCACAGGTAAATGTGTCATGCCAAGTCATTGGCATCTCAGCAACCTGCATAGTCAGCATCCACGTCATCAGTGCCAGCTAGGCACCCTTGCCTCTCCATAGCAGGCACACAATGCATTTGGCATGTGACCTCCACTACCACATCATCCTTGGACACCTCATCATTTTGACCACTCCGCTTGATCAAAGTTTGGCCTATTCTTTCGGGAGCCATAACTTTTGATCTAGGTGGACTTTCACGGTGATCCAAAAAGAAAAAATCATGCTCTACGCACTGAGCACCTCAGATCTTGCCAAGTAAGCCATCTCCACATTATCCAATTAGTTCCCAGCGGCGTAAGTCCCATTCAGTTCTATCATCAATGTACACATCCACACATCTGACACTAGTTCAATTATCTTGGCATTTGGTAATTCATCATGATTGGTGACACTTAGGAGAGTTATCCCTCTCTTGGATTCAGGATTGTTGTACATTTGCACACACTTATGCCACCCATGTAAAGTTAAACAATGTTGAATTTTTTTTGGATCTTTTGCTACATGCATATACATCAACCTTGTACAGCCTCTTGGCTACTCTCGACATGCAGTTGTCATGATTTTACCATAAGCTTGATCCTTGGCACACAGTTGTTCTCACATGACTTGGTTTTGACCCTTCAACGTAATCCCCCCAACGGAAGCTCGAGCATAAGCCCCACAGTGGCAGCTTGTTTCTCATGGGTAGATACTCTCGCCACAGTACACGGGTAAGCCTCTTGCAAAGTGCACGAGACCGCCTCCAACATGGAGTTATTCACATCACATAGTTGATGATACACCAGTCATGGCTCTGTACGAGATCCGTGAGTGGAAACAGAAACTTCTTCGACCATTCATTGCCACAAGGTATGTACCAGTTTATGACGCAAGCTTGAGCCTCATTGGTCTTGAGTGATCGGATGCAGATGTTCCACATGTTAGTATATAAAACAAGTACAACTTACTAGATCATGTACATAATGTGCATTTCCCCCTCTTAAGTTGTGGGTGATCCTTTGTGTTTGGGAATAAAACCTAGAAGATAGGCCAAAAGGAAGAGGAAGGAAATATGCATGAATTAAAGTCCACTCGGATCAAAGACTAGTCAATCAAAAGATGACTGCTAATGTGTGTATGGTTGTGTGCTAAACATGTCAAAGATGAGCATGTCATAAGTCATCATGGACTGTGCACCTGCTCTGTAGAAGAGATGAGGCTAGATGTGAGACTAGTCGATGTAACCATGAAGATGTGATCTAGTAGTTTATGACATACGAGGGTGTCACCAACCCAAAAGAAATGATAGCAATGGCGAAGGTATATTGCAGCAGAAATATGACCTCCGTCGAATGATGTGGGGTCTTAGAAGACCGCATAGTCGGTGTGGACAAAGTGATCCTGGGGTTGAAAATATGGGGGCGAAGGTGTAGGTATGATACACTGATCTGTTGATGAATCTTCCGTAAAGCTGACAAGGTATGGCAGCCTGTCAAACCTGTATGCTCAATTGTCATGAGCTAAAGATCGTTTGATAAGTGCATGGCTAAACATCCATTGGCATAGGATGTAGCATATGTCAAAGGCACATCAAGAAGGAGCTGACAGGATAAAGGCCTAGAAGCCTGAAAAATAACTCAAAAAGCATAAGATGTCCCTTAGGCATATGCAATGCCGAATGTTGATGTAGGGAATGATCTGAAGTCGTGGATCCAACCACTAATCTGCATCAAGTATGGACTGTATACAACAGCCAAAAGTGCATGCTGAAACACTGAGTCTCCCTAGATTGAGAGCTACAGCTGAACCTGATGATGGCTACTGCACTGATGCATAAATGTCATCATGCTGAGGAATGATCTATTGATCAAAGGTGGTGATCGCTGGATCCAAGGGTGGTGCAATGTGGCATGACTGAGCCGATGCTGGAATGTCTTGAAGACTGATTTGCTTATCTATACTGGTCGTGGAAACTATGTCCAAGATATGCTCCATATCAGTGATGGATGCTAGAATGGAATCACCTAAAGAGTTGAATGCATTATCGCATATATCTCTGCATGTTGCTAGAGATGTGAGTGCCTCATACTGAGGACTTACCTATTGAGAATAATGCATGATCACTGGTGACCTCCTACTGAGTATCTGCATCTAATGTGACAGTAGATGGAGTCAGATCCACGCATAAAAGTGATGGTTGTGCATCATAAGAATCAGTCTGGCGCTGATGCCAATATGTAGTCATGGTGCTCACACACACACATACTACTCTGATTCCTTCTAGCTTTCCTTTCAGTTTTGGATGCAATCATACGCATCAAATGAAATCCACAAAAAGGTCTTGTACATGCACCCTCTACTTACCCAATGCAATTTACGAGGGGGTGTTGAGGATGGTGTAAATTGCACCACACCTCTAGGCAATAGGGACAAACCCTAAACCTAACCCTAACGGGTTCACATGTATATATTCATGTTAATGTTCAATACAACATATTGTACAAGTAGCTATATCATGTGCACTCCTCTCTCTTCCCTCTCTCACTTCAGCTATTAGTTTTCATTGTCCTTGCATGTCTCCATGAAAAATGGACATTCAACCTCCTTCGATTAGTGAACATAGAAGCTGCATTGTCATCACAAAAAAGCGGTCCGTTTCCCATGTGTATCCCTCGTCCTCAAGAGGGTGTAAATCTAGCATGCTTGCACAAATGTGGGATAGAAGAGACTTTGTAAGTGCATCCTCTTCAATTGTTCATCTAGATCCTCTTCACTATCCAACTCCTCGCCCTCTCTTAATTGAGGTACATTTTGGTCTTCTCGTGTTAGACTTACACCCTCATCCTGAGGAGGGTGTTAAGTCATAAGGCTAACCTTAAACATAAGAGAATATATAAGTATAGTTTCTTCATATAGATCCTCTTCACTATGCGACTTGTTGCCTTCTCTTAATTGAGCTTTACTTCAATTTGCTAGTGGAGGTTCAGGTCTTTTAGCTCCTTTTTGGGGTATAGTTATGGATATCACACCACAAGCTATCTCAAAGTGTTTCCATCACATTCCCCTATCTTTTATAGTTGGTGATGGTGGGTTTTCACTACTTTGCGGAGCTTGAAGATGTGCATCTTGAGGTGCTTTAGGTACGCCACTTCTCTCAATACATGGTAACCCATACACTTTTTACTTTAAAGAGTCCAAGGCACTTGCTTCAAGAATTGATTATTATCACTTGTTCGTGACTTAAACTATTGATCACCTTTGCTATTTCTACAAAATGCTATCATGAAACTGTTTTTACCATAGTCTATCTCCATAATTCTTCCAACATTTCTCATTGAGTCGGTACTAAATTTTGAGCTTTTCACTTTTTTTTTCTATAGAAAAAAAGCTTGTCACTTTGTCCATTGTGATCAACAAAAACACTTCACATTTCGCTCAAGCATATACCATCCATGACAAATTAAGTTCTTAGTCATGTCAATTTTGGGCATTGCCATTTCCTGCAATTTTTTCTATACCATCTGTGAATACCCCCTTTAAATGGTACCCTTTTGTATGTAAAAATGTGCCAAAAAAAGGTTTTTAAACCCCTTCTATTGAACCCACGTGCTATCCTAACATATTTGTGAGTGGGGTCCCACCCCCTAGTTTAAAACTAAAATTGTAAGATAAGAGTCTAATAACTAATCTATTAACTGAATACCATTTTCTTTTATTTATCTCTCTCACATCTTCCACCTTTGATCTTTTCTCCACCTCTCTCTCTCTCTCTCTCTCTCTCTATCTAGCTATCTATCTATCTATCTATATATGTGTGTGTATGTGCACGTGTGTGTGTGTGCCCGCACGCACGTGTATGTATGTAAACACACGTGCGCACGCACACACATGCACATGCATACGCACACGCATGCATGCATGCCTGCCTATATAAATACCTACCTACACACACACACACACACAGATGTGTGGATACATCCATTTATCCATACATACATACATACATGTGTGTGTGTATTTTAAATTTCACCCAAAAAAAAGTGTGCATGTGTGTGATGAATTAGTTAATAAATGAGGAGTCGAAAGAGGGAGAGAGAGAAAGGTCAGGATGGAAGATAAATTAATTCAGGGGAGATAGAGAGAACCTCAGCTTGAAGAGTTAGGCTACAATTGCTCTCCTAAGGCCATATTGATTGATAGGGATCCCTTTGCGATTTGGAGTCTCTAGTATAGATAGATGGAAGGAGTTTCTTAACCCATTCTTGAAAGATTCAAAGTCAAACCCAGTAGATGAAAGGGACTTCAACAAAACTTAATAGGCATGCTCTGGATTATCAAATCATGGAAGAACATGGTTGGTGCCCATTGTGTGAGCGAGGTATGGAGGATGTATCTATCTCTTATAGTGGTGTTAAGAGACTCTGGAGTTCGAGAGTGGTATTAGGAGTGTGGAGTTCGAGAGTGCTATTAGGAGTGTGGGTTTGATGGGTTGTTTTAATATTTGCAAATATAAAAGCTAAAAGCAAGGTCAAATCAATGGGGAAATGTGACAATGTATTACATTTTTTAAGCATGAAACATTTGAGCCAAAATAATGTTCGTTTGAATGCAGCTCCTATCAACCCACTCACCCCGCCACATATGACTGTATGTAAGACCTTCGAAGTTGAATTTTCTTTTGATCTTTTTTTGGAAAAAACCTCACCGTCACTCAAACCCTCACCCAACCCCTATCGAGGAGCAAGACCCATGGGCACAAGGAGAGCGCACACACACGCACACATTCAACCACCAAGCCAGTCCCCTTGCGGTACCAAGATGAAATTGAACCCACTTCAACAAAGATGTCGTGAAATGTGAATTTTCATGAGAGATGATTTCATGCAACTAGAGCATGACACGCTGGATCCCACAAACGTGTCTCCCACAAATAGGACGATCGTCACAAAGTTATGGTTCAAAATACATATCCCTTTGTTTCATAGCCGGCTGGAAGGATCAAAGCACCTACCTTGTGGAATCTGGAACACGTGATGGCCAATACTTTTGTCTTTTCGTAGACTTCCGTAAGGCATGCCCAGACAAAAGAGAATACGAGCTTTGAAAGCTTCGGAATGAATAAGGGAGGCCACATGAGAGAAGGAATTGGCCGAGCTGGCGAGACACAAGAAAAGAAGACCTTTATGAGACACGTCTGCATGTTGGAAAAGGTTGCCGGAAATGCCAGAAAGACATGCTTCTCGGTTGAGTAATGAAGGTAGCTTAAGTGCAATAGCAACTGTTGGTCTGGTCTGATGGAGATGCAGATATCAAAGAGTATTTAGAGGAGAGCATCTGAAAACAGCCCTTCTGGCTGTACAAGAGAGAAGAAAAGCTATTCTTGCTGCTTCTAAAACATCAAAATGGGGGAAATCTGCAGGTGACACATTTTGAGGAATGGAAATGAACTGCTCTGTGCATTATGAAGGCCGCAGTGCCCAAATTAGGACACTCCTGAGGATCATTGTGCAATTCGTGTACAAACCTCCTGACTAGCGTGAAGGAATGGATCCAAATGAACAGTTAATAGAAGACTGCTAAAGTTCCCATCCTCCATGAAAGTTAACCATGCTCATAAATGCACTCGTCAACATGCAGAGATCTCCCGAAAACAAATGCAACTGAGTCACAGTAGCACTCATCAGTCAGAGATACCTATCAGATACACCAAAGGAACCATTCTGTAAAGAGAAGGACAAAGCTTCTGTTGAGTTATCCTTTGCGCATCATCAAGAAACTGTAAACAGACACAAATAGTGAGCATTCTGGTAAAACTATATCTGAGCATCCGGATGAAACCGAAATCAAGCAGGAACAAAATGCAGAATAGTCTGAGAATCATAAGCAGCTAGAATGGCCAGCTGTGGAAACCCCAATTGACCAGAATGCAGAGAGGAAAGAGAAATTCAGAAGCTGAAAACTTCTGGAATCGCAACGGGGTACTTGTCGATGCATTCGTCCCATGGGCTGCCGGATGGCGTTTTGATTGTGCGAAGAGCTTGCCATACTGCGCTGTTGCACTTGAACCCACTCCCAAATGCAATCTGCCACACTCGATTGCCCCTCCGCATGCGACCCTTTGCCTCGATGTAGCTCAGCTCATACCAGATCGACGAGGAAGAAGTGTTTCCCCATCGATGCAGCGTCATCCTGGACGCCTCCACATGGTCGTGAGAGAGCAGCAGATGCCTCTCCAGTTCGTCGATCACAGCTCTCCCCCCCGCATGAATGCAAAAATGCTCGAACGCGAGCTTGAAATCGGGAATATATGGCTTCACCTTCAGGTTCAGGAACTTCCTGGCGACGAGGTTTGCGAAGAAGAGCAGCTGCTCCGAAAGGGGGAGCACCAGCGGCCCCAAGGTGGTGATGTTGGTTTTCAGAGATTCACCTGCGATCGCCATGAGCTCTTTGGAAAGAGTGACTCCGAGCTTGCCTTCCTCGTCTTGCTCTTGATAGACGCAGTTGAAAGCCTTGTCGTCTGCTCCCTTGTGAGTCCTGACCGTGTGCACGAGCCGGTACTTGGCTCGCCTTCTGTCCCTCCGCTTGTTGGACAGGAGGATTGCTGCTCCTCCCACCCTGAACAGACAGTTTGGAATGAGCATCGACCTGCGATTTCCAGAGTACCAATTCTGTGTGATATTCTCCATGCTCACCACCACGGCGTAGGTGCTCCTGTGAACCTGCAAGAGATCTTGCGCAAAATCTATGGCAATCACACCTGCACTGCAGCCCATTCCGCCGAGATTGTAACTCCGGATGTTCCCCCGCAACTTAAATTTGTTGACGACCATGGCAGAGAGAGACGGGGTCGGATTGAAGAGGCTACAGTTGACGATGAGAATGCCGATGTCCTTAGGTTTGACGCCCGTTTTGTGAAAGAGCTGCTCCAAAGCCCCAAACATGACCTCCTCCGCCTCCTCCCGAGCAGCAGCCATGCTAGGCTGGGCCGGCAGCCGATGGAGAGCCGGGGGAAGATAGGTCTCCTCGCCAAGGCCCGATCTCTCCAGGATCCTCTTCTGGAACTCCAAGCTGCGCTCCTCGAAGTTCCCAGACAATTTGGAATGCTCCATGAAACGGTGAAAGGCAACGGTGAGACTGTCATCAGGCTTGTAGCAAGCGTAGTCTACCAGGTAAACAGGCCTTGGACGCGACATGACATACACAGTGGTTCCAAAAACCAGGACGGAAGAACACAAGACAACGCTCACCAGATTGAATTGGAGGTGCACCCAAAGCTGCCAGAGATCTTCAGGGCCAAGGCGGCCAACCTCGAGCAAGATGCCCATCATAAGGGGAAGCAGGAGGAGGGTGAGAAGGTGGGTGATGAGATAGTGGTAGCCAAGCTTGACATATTTGAGGTTGACGCTCTGCAGGAAATCAGGGAGCTTCCTGCTGGGAGGGATTTGCACAGAAACCCTGTCCCTTCTCTCAGCCATGATGCAAGGACAGCTCAGAGAATGAGCTTAATGTGTTCAAAGCTTGGAAGAAGATGAAGATGGGGGTGGAGCTTGCTGTGTTGAAAGCTGGATGGAGAAGCAAATCTACATTACTTGAAAAGAAGGTGAGAGGACTCAAGCTTGAAGGTTTCCTGAGAGCTCAAGCAAAGGCCTCCTTTCTTGCTCACCATCAGCCTCTCTATGCGATCGAGCTTTGGTCAAGGTCCAGAAAAGAGCTTGAGCTTGAAAATTTCCTGCGAGTACAGCATGTGAGAGGAAGTATGAGTGGAGCATATGCTTAAAGATTTGCTGTGAAGAAGCATATGAGAGGAGCTTATGCTTGAAGATTTGCAGCATATAGGAGGATAGCGTTCAGAATTGGGCTTTCAATGTGTAACAATTTGGTGAAGGAGACGAACTTGAAGATCAAAAACCCAAATGCCACAGAAATCCCACACACACACAAAATGCTCTCCTCCGAGCTTCTGCTCCACCCCCACACAAGCCCCAGATGCTCGGAAATTTCAACCCAAAAATTGAGAGGAATTTGAAGATCCAACACAAATCCAAAAACCCAAATGCCACAGGTGGAAACTTAGCTCGAAAGAATCCCACACACACGCAAAATGCCCTCCTGCGAGCTTCTGCTCCACCCCACAGCAGCCCCAGAAAATTGAGAGGAATTTGAAGATCCCACACAAATCCAAAAACCCAAATATCACAGATCGAAACTTAAGCTCGAAAGAATCCCCCCCACACACAAAATGCCCTCCTGCAAGCTTCTGCTCCACCCCACAGCAACCCCAGATGCTGGAACATTTGCAATCGCCCTCCCCCACAAAAACGGCCCCTAACCTGGTGCCTGCCTACAGCTGCACAGATCCAACCCAGCCCCAGCAGGAAAACCTTTCTACACGCTCACGTGAATTTCACAGACCTTCTGAGATGGAGGAGCCCAAAACAGCCTCCCCAAAGCATGGAGAGAGAGAAAGAGAGAGAAGGGGGTCGTGGACTGTGGTTCTCTAATTACAAAGAGGAGGAGGAGGAGGTTGAGGAGGGGGCCATGGAAACGGTGGATAGGCTATGGAGGACAACACAAAGAGTGGGCAAGTGATGACTTTGGGAGGGAGGAGGAAGATGGAAGAAGAGAGGCGATGTTTGTCCCATGCACCAATGGCAATTCAGGAAAACCCATTTGGGAATGTGGATCCTCCAAGAGATGGTTGATGGTCATCGGTAGGAGCTTTCTTTCTTCTAGAGTCCTAGTGTACATCAACTCAAGCTCCTCGGAAATCATCACTATTTTTCGAGAAGTTTTACGTTTGTAGATTGAAAACCCTTGAACTTTCCACCTCATCCGTGTTTTCTTGGAACTTTTCGAGTTTTAAGGCTTTTAAGTTCCTTTGTGCGTAGCTTGCAAGTTTTTTTTCAACAATTGGAACAATGTATGTAGTGAATTCATCATGGAGCAAGCCTAGTTCTAGCGGTTGCCCTTGGCGTCTTGTTCACCAAGGAGGGTAACCCGTCTTGCGTACTGAGTTGTGGGGAAAAAAAACAATAAGTGTGCGTCATCGTTAGGTGGAGACTCGCAATAATCGAGAACCCGATTTACTAGCTGGGAATCTTGATGAGAGCTACCCTAAGGCAGCCGAAAATGAACGTTGTCTACATCAATTGTCAAAACAAGGTCAAGATTTATATTTTGCATGCCAAACTAGGAGCGGAGACCAAAACGCTTGACCAGCTTTAGGTAAGGTTAGAACGACTTAATGGAGATTTTAGAACTAATCACCCTTTTTCTTCCTTTTGGGAGGGGGGCAAGGGGTTGTTGAGAAGAGTCCCTAAAGGCTATTTGTATTAACAAAGAAAAAAGGAAGGCCGTACAAAGGAAAGATAAACTGTCTTCAAGAGAATTTCCGAAGTTAACGGCATAGTGGTGCAAAGACTAGAAATCCCAACTTTCCCAACTTTGAGCTAGTCTAAAACTGGGGAGCGTAGGAATCACAACCGTGGCAATGCCCTCTTCCCATGGAGTCTAGACTTGGCCAGGTCAATGGTTGCAGGAATAAATAAGGCGCACCATGCGTACCGAATTAAAAGAATCATTGAAGTGCTAAAAATACACGCGAGCATTTTCAACAGCAAATAGAGAATTGACACGTCATGAGGCACCGCCTTGTGGACGGCGTACGTGTAAACTCCTTATCTGGTTCTATACTCGGATATACGGCGTTTCCTAGGCCCTGAAGCATATATTTTGTCTTGCAAACAGCCAATCAAGGCGGCTGTAGAATGCACTAACTGTCCGAACGTAGCAGGCTTGCAACAATTCCTCCGCCACGTTGCTCGCCAACAAACTCTACGTGGGGCTGCTTGTGTTTGAAAAGTCTTTCACACCTTTTCTCGAGAACCTTCAATGCCCAGTTTTCAATTTTGAAACTTCAAAGGCTCTCGAATGGTCACGTTCACCTTCATAGACCCCCTAGACCAGCACGATGGTCTAGGGATGCCTAGGGGCACTCCCTAGACCTCCTACATTCAGTCATTTAATTCGCAGGTTTGAATTTTCGATCCTGTTCCAGCAACTTAGGTGTTCAGAGGCCTTTTGCAGAAGCCCAAAACTAACGTGTCCATCCCTCGCTCCTCAATCATTTACTTCCGTTCAAGGGTGTTGCAGAAAATACTAATTATGTAGGAGATTGCAGAGATTTTAGAGGCTTGTATGGGGACGTAGCTAAGCTTTTAGAGGCCCGTTCAAGAGCCTCTTGCAAAGAGGCCCTACATCACATCTAGCGATGGTATGGGGATGGCAGGCCATCCAACTCATGAACATGAGAGCCAAAGCTTTTTTTTTTTTGCCTCTCTTGGAAGGATTGGTCTTAGTAATGAAATTGGGATTTAGAATCTACTTGAGTTTCACTCCAGTCTTTCATACTTTCCTCACAACAGCTTACTTTTCTCCAGTTTCACTGGAGTCCTCCATACTATCCTCGTATTCTCTCTCTCTCTCTCTCTCTCACTCAGGTTTCCGCCCTCTTTTTCCACTGCACATCCAAAAATCAACCACATTAAATTCAAAATTGCCTACAGGACAGGCCCATTGAATTAATTCACCTTGTTCCTTTTTGGGTGAAGAACAAAACCAAAACTCCCAACGAGCTCATCCTTTCCTACCTCCACTAGTAGATTAACTCGCAGCTTCTGACTAGAGCACACTCCCGAAAAAGATGAGCACCAGCCTACTTCTAACAGGGAGCCAACCATGAAGGAACTTCCATAGGAAAAATGCCACTGATTCTCCATCCACAGCAAGAATTCGTAGGCCAAGATTGAGGTTGCCAGACCAAACTCATGCACCACACCCAAAACTTTTTATTTAAAAACAAGTTTGCAATGCGCACAGGGGCCTAGCCACTAGCCAAGGGCTGAACTCTTCGACTCATGCACACTTACAAACACACACACACACACGCACACACACACACACTTTTTTTTTCATGAAATCTCTCACAAACACCCCCCTCAATCACCAAACTAGGGCCCCATTGGCACGAGAACCAAAGCCTGCTCCCCTCGTTTGTTAACAAAGTTCCCTCCTGTCACAAGGCCTACTTTAGCCTCGACAAATTCGCACTAGGCACCTTGCTTGAACATGCCCTTAGGTTTGGGTTAACCAATTTGTCCTATCAACGTGTATCGCATCATGGAGCAATGGATGGGCCCGCAATAAATTCACATGTGGCTCAACCACAACGATATTGCTATCTACCAACTTATATATGATATTATTTTTTACTGACTTGCAATATAAATTACTTGGATTAATAGCTGCCTTTTTTAGTCCATAGAAAGCCATCTAATAATTCATTAGCAAGTCAAGCGAGGTGGTAGCACCCATATATGGCATCTCAAGATTTCTTACAAACTTGTACACTGTTGTAGTACATGAAAAGCATCCACTAATATTCCAATGTAAATGTGAAATTCAAGGGCCGCTAGTCTGAACATTTGGGTGAATGATCAATGGTCTTTCCATAATGGCATTGCTCTAGTGCAACTTAAGCCTTGAGTTTCTCTCAATCATCACAACAAAGGGCTCACTACTTGGAATTCCATTTGGGATCCATGAAGAGCTTGCTATCTCTGCTTGAGTTGGTAGTACAATTCCAGTTGATTAATGCAAAGTAACATTTCATTACATTTACATTGACAAGGTTTTGGGATTTTTGGCTAGCAAACTTTGTTTCCTTTTAACCCCTTTCAAATTTTCCCCAAAAAAAATGAATCTTCAAAGGCAAAAGAGATGAGACTTGATATTAAATGAATTTTAGCTTGTGTGCTATACTGCAAGGATGGAATCTGTGTTTTATATTTCTTCATAGTAGTGTTGTCATTAGAGGAGGAAAAAAAGGGGACCCACTAGTTTGAGGAAATGCGTTTCATGATAAACAATCTCTCCTTTAAAGATTAAAGTTGTATTCATGGGGATCCAAGCAAGGTAATAAATTTTCATTGATTCCAAGAAAAGCTCTGGTTTCAATGTGATTGCAACGCCATAAGATTAATTTCTACACTATTTTCACATAAATGTTAAACCCGCATTTTTTTTTCTACAAAAAAATGGGATTTTTCATATTAAGTGGTTGGTGAGGTCCAAAAGAGAAATGATATGTAAGTGCCCAAAACACTTTCTGATCGTAATTGAAATTCCATGACTGAGGTAAAACTAAGTAATCATAATAATTAATTCTATGAGCTTGTTAGAAAACACATTACCAAAAAGTGATTTCTTGTGAATTTAAGAGATCGACTTAGGAAAACATTGCTCAAGTGGAAATAGCCATAAAAGATGGCACTACACATGCAAAAACAAAATGTGCTTCTTAAGGCAAGCTTAGCCAAGTATCAAATTCCTTACATGACTTTTCTGCAAAACTGTTTTCCCATTGCATCATTATAATTGCTACACCCCAAAAGAGTCAAGAAATGGTGACAATTCCTATTAAACTTTTAAATGCTAGGGAATTGAGAAATTGATGATGTCAAACATTTCAAGCCAAAATGGTCAAATACTTCCCATTCATAATAAAAGCAAAAAAAAGCATATGCTCTTCCAATACCTAAGTAATAAGGTCATGTAAGCAAGCTTCTAGTATGAAATATGTGCAACACACCCAGAAAAAGCTTCCATTTTGCAATTTTCTTTAAGGTGATGAGGTAGCATCATTCCTTGAAACAATTGTATATTATTTCTCCATCGGTGCACACACTTTCGACGAATACTCAAATCAATATTTTTCCTTATCATTATGTGCACACACTTTCAATGAATACTCAAGGTAATATTTTTCCCTATCGCTAGGTACAATGTCCCCTCATGAGAGTCGATTGATACTATTTCCTTGCTATGGTCATAAGAATGGCATCATGTAGATCTACAAACTCCAATTATTAGAAGATCCAACAAGCATACCAAAAGGGGTACACAATTATTGTTTCCACAACAAAGGTGGTAAAGCACATGAGTATTACATTTAGTTCACATTTTAAAGCCTACCACCTTGTAAGAGAGTAAATGGTCTCAAAGTGTACAAGGTAGTATGAAGCCATCATGCAACTAACACTAAATGTGATGTGTGACATTGATCCATCACTCTACTAACACTATATGTGATGTTGAGAGAGTCTAGATTTTAATGTATACTCAAGGTAATATTTTCCCTTATCGCTAGGTACAATGTCCCGTCATGAGAGTTGATTGATACTATTGTCTCGCTATGGTCCTAATAATGGCGTCATGTAGATCTATAAACTCCAATTATTAGAAGATCCAACAAGCATACCAAAAGGGGTACACAATTATTGTTTCCACAACGAAGGTGGTCAAGAACATGAGTACAATGCTTACATTTAGTCCACATTTTAATACCTACCACCTTGTGAGAGAGAAAATGGTCTCAAAGTGTATAAGGTAGTATGAAGCCATCATCCAACTAACACTAAATGTGATGTGTGACATTGATCCATTACTCTACTAACACTAAATGTGATGTTGAGAGAGTCTAGATTTTAAAGAAAAAAATGAAACTTAGACATTGGCCTATTTCAAAATAAAAAATATAGTATTTCTTTTCCAAATATAGTCTAGTAACTATGCTATGACTTGTACATTGGACTACAATGTTAATTCAACACAAGTAGTACACCATTTTGGGTAAAAGTGAACTACATGGTCATACTTTTTCCTAAAGCCCTTGATGGAGGGATTAAGAAGGAGCACGTATGTTATATCACTGGTGCAACTACTACGAAATCTTTTTTCATTGGCAAATTCGACTAGTCAAATAATTCATTACACTAGTCAACTACTCCTATTTTTCCAAAACTAATTTTTATCAATGAAGGATGGTAGCATGCTTGAGGGGGCTCATTTGTAATAATGGGCCAATCAATACAAGTTTCACGATATTAATTCATATACTAGATATTTCTAGCACGGTACTTGTTGGTATGCACTTTTTTTGGTTGCACGTGTGCATGCATGCAAACACACACACACACACAAGCACGTGTGTGCACACATGTGCATGTTGTTTGCTCTTTCCTACGGCTTTCGTAGGAAGAGCAGGGTATTCTCAATACTTTTTGTCACCTACAGGTATATCAGGGTTGTCGTTTGTAGTATATGTGTAGCTTAGGACCTCGAGTCGTGTTTCGGTGGGAGACATAGGCTTAAGTGTGGTAAGCAAACATAGTGCATGCATGTGTAAAAGGAACGTGTATCATCATGGTTGAGGTAATGAAGGCGTTGGCGTTCATTGAGGGTTGCAGGGTTTAGGAGGAGTTTAAGGGTTAGAAGGAGGTTCCAAGGTTTAGAAGGAGGTTCCAAGGTTTAGGAGGTTCCAGGGTTAGAAGGAGATTTCAAGGTTTAGAGAGAGCGTCCAGAGTTTAGAAGAGATTCCAAGGTTCAGAGTAGAGTACATGGTGGAAAACTCGTCTCCCTTGTAGATCATGGAGGTTAAGGGTTGAGGAATTAAGGGTTTAGGGGGAGCATAGGAGTGCGAGAGAAAGAAGGTGTAAGAGCATGGGGGAAAGGAGAGAGAGAGAAGGAGGGAGGAGGAGGAGGAAGAGGGAGGAGGAGGAGGAAGGAGGGAAGAGGAGGAGGAGAAGGGAGGAGAAGGGAGGAGGAGGGAGGAGGAGGAGGAGGAGGAGGGAGGAGGAGAAGGGAGGAGGAGGAGGGAGGAGGAGAGGGAGAGGATGGGTTGCAGGGTTGGAGGAGAGGGGAGGAGGAGTTTCAAGGTTTAGGACATGCTTTTGGACATGGAGTGCAAGGAAGCATGGACACTTGAAACAATTGCTTGGAATACCAAAGTAGAACTCAACACAATGCCCCAAAGAGTGTGGGCTTCATTCCATTATGGGGTATTTATACATGTTGAAGAGCTTCTCTCTCTGCATGTAGGAATTGTAACACATTCTCTCTCTACATGTAGAACTTGCATATAGAAGTTGCATGTAGAAGTTGCATGCAGAAGTCGTATGTAGAACTTGCATGTAGAACTCGCATGTAGGAGTTGCATGTAGAACTCGCATGTAGGAGTCGCATGTAGAACTCGCATGTAGAAGTTCCATGTAGAAGTTGCATGTAGAACTCGCATGTAGAACTCGCATGTAGAACTCACATGTAGAACTCGCATGTAGGAGTTGCATGTAGTCGAAGTTGCATGTAGAAGTTGCATGTAGAACTCGCATGTAGAACTCGCATGTAGGAGTTGCATGTAGGAATCGTATGTAGAACTTGCATGTAGAACATGCAAGTTGGAGGGATTATTTCTAGCCTTATGCAAGTACAAGCGGAGCTTTGCCGCTACTCTACACACACATTTTGTTCTACCTAAGTCCATGTTGGCAGAGAGACAACATACTCCCGGATCCATTTTATTACCCGTCCTCGGGTTATGGCTTATTTTGATTTCGGAGTTGGGATGCCATGTGCGTAACCCAGTGGTTGTTGAGCTTGTGGCATGTGAGTCGTTCCTGCTGTAATGCTTTTGCACCATACAATTTGTGGTATGTAGTCAGGAAGCTTATCTCCTCTTAAGGAGGGGTAGATAGCTCTGAATTTCAGAGGGGATCTCGTTGCTGAGGTCGCGGACTCTACCATCGAATCTTCTTGGGAAGAGGTTTGGCAGGGGTCTCGTTGTTGAGGCTGGCATTTCTTGCTATCTTGCATACATGTTGGATGCGATTGCACCTGTATCATTGAGCTTGTAGATAATTTGTATGCAAGTCTAATATTTTTGCATGTAGGAGATGACTGTGATATTTGGCGGGGGTCTCGTTGCTGAGGTTGTAGACTCTTTTGCCATTCATCTTGAGTTTTGGCATAGCTTCTTGTCTTGCTTGTGAATTCATTGCATGCTTTGAGAGTATGGAATGAAAGTGTGATACTATTATTGATGCAATCTATTATGTGTCTATGCAAAATCGTGTGAGTGTACGTGATGTGTCTAGCTATATGCTTATTTGTGGGATTTAATAGGGAAACTAAGACTCAATCATACCTAATACGAAATTGATTAGGTCTTCTTAAATGTGCAAAAACGTGCATATGCCAGTGAGTGTGCGTGTAATAATCTAGTGCAAACTATATGTGTAAAAACGTGCATATGCTAGTGAGTGCTCGTGATACAATCTAATCCGAAATAAGGAAGACTGGGTTTCCCAAATCTTCGTTTTTATCGGGGATGGCTTGCGTGTTGATGTAGTAGTGCTTCATTCGGCTCCCGTTTATTGTTGTGTTGAATTGGACTCCATCCAATGTTTCTAGCAGTACAGTTCTGATGGGATTCATCTTTTGTACTCGATAGGGTCCTTGACCTAGATACTTCAGTTTCCCCTTGTGTACTTTGGCATTGTATAACAGGACCAAGTCGCCTTCCTTGATGTCTTTAGCTTTCAGATTTCTATCAAACCATGCCCTTCTTCTACATTTTTCTGTTGTCATGGCATGGTAGGTGACTAGTCTTTCTCTGTATGCTTCTCCAATTGATAGAGTATTTCTTTCAAGGATTCATGGTCTCCCATGCGTTCCTGTACTGCTCTGCGTAGACTTGGTATTACAAATTCGAGTGGGACCACAACTTCAAGGCCGTACACCAATTGAAAAGGTGTGTTCCCTATACTGACCTTGAATGTGGTTCTGTATGCCCATAAGGCTACATTCAGTTTCTCTGCCCAATCAGAATGTTGTGGTTCTACTACCTTGGTGAGGATAATGCATATGATTTTGTTGGTGGATTCGGCTTGGCCATTCCCTTGGGGGTAGTAGGGTGTGCTTTTTCTATGGATTACCATGAATCTGCCTTTCTGACTGCTTTAGCTTCACCCCATTTTGTAAAGTAATCAGTGGCCACAATGATGTAGTGTGCCTGTGTTCCTTTTGCTGCTAGATGTATGGGACCCACATAGTCAATCCCCCATTTTTCAAATGGTTTTTGTGCAACAACTGTTGTTAGGGGATTGAAGCCTTTGTGTTGCAGTTTAGTAGTCTGTTGGCATACATCACAGCCTTTTACATATTCATAGGCATCTACCCACAGTGTTGGCCACCAATAGCCTGCGAGGAGAACTTTTCTTGCTGTGGCTTCCCCTTGGAAGTGTCCTCCTGCAATGCCTTCATGGACTTCACTTAGGATTGGCATGATCTCATGAGGCATTACACATCTTCTTAATATCTGGTCCTTGCTCATCTTATACAGTTGTCCTGCAATGAGTTGATAGGGTGCAGCCTTTAGAATCAATTTTCTGGCATATACTGCTTTCATTTCAGGGGGTGGCTTTCCTGCCATCAAGTACCCAATGATATCTCCACACCACTCTGGAAAAGCATCTATTTGAAAGTGTGGCATCTAGTAAGTCATCTACTCCAATGGCTTCTTCTCCCGACTTGACACGAGACATATGATCGGCAATGTAGTGTTGGGCACCTTTGCGGACCACTATTTTGAAGTTGAATTCTTGAAGCAAGAGGAGCCATCTGGTTATTCTTCCTGTTGTACATGGACGGTTCACAAGATAAAGCAATGCTTGATGGTCAGTGTAGAAGACAATCATTTGCCAGTAGATGGTGCCGAAATTTCTTTACACTATACACCATTGCCAGGGCTTCTCTTTCTGTGGTGGTATAGTTGATCTCTGCATCATTGAGTTGTCGACTGGCGAAGTAGAATGGGTAGTCTTTCTTATGTTCACCAGGTTGAGAAAGCACACTCCTAATTGCATACTTGGATCCATCAGTATGATCTTGAAAATCAATATCCCAATTGTTCAGATATCGAGCTCCACTCGTGATATGCCAAGGTGACCGTTGTGCATTTATGTCACCGACTTGTTAGCTGCAGATGTGGTTGGTACACCACCCATGAATAATAGCTGGATGTCAGGTATCTCTATGTACCCTAGTTAGTGGCTCAGTTAGTATGCCACCTTAGTTAGCTGAGTTTATTTTGAGACCCACATATAGGGTTCACCTATTCTTTTGTACTGTGAGAGAGAGTTCTTTTTTGCTTTCACAACTAAGAAGAGGAAAACACTTTTCAGCCTCACCTTTGTGTATATTCCCCCATTGTGTATGTGAGAAAGCTACAAGTGAGACTCCTTACTTCTCTCCCACTCTCCTCACATGGTATCAAAGCTTGGTTCGTGGTAAGGAGCTCAAGAAAGCAAACCTAGTTCATGGTGTCTTGGTAAGAGGATCAGTGTTGCTTTCCTTTTTTGAGTTTGGGTGCAAATCTCTGCAGGTAGCACAGCCGGAAAGTGCAAGAGTGCACTGTCTCAGATTGGGATGCCCTTCGCGATGTGGCGAGAGGGCAATATATGCTGCAGGACAAGTGAGGCCCTTGGTGACATTATTTTTTTGATTCGAGGCCATTTCGGAGCCCGTTTTGGTGGCGGAAGTTTCTGCAGGCACTCAAAAAAGTGCCTTGTTTTTGCTGTGCGACCACTGTTCTACAAGTCGGTGAAAAGTTACCGTAGATATTGCATCATATGCTTGCATGCAGAGATATTGGGAGTGATAGAATCATTCTTGTTGCCTGTTGATGCAAAATCATCACTAGGAAGTGACTGTGTGGTTAAATACCACTTTCGTCAATTTTGCAGATTTGCCCTTGTGAGGCAGAAGAAGTGTTTTTTGCAGTGATATAATATTTTTGCAATGTTCTGTAATGGTGTTTGATGCTCTTTCACAGACTGTCACTGAAAAGCTTGACAAGAACAACTTCCAAGCATGGAAGTTTAGAATGACGAATTTCCTTAAGGGAAAAGGCTATTGGGAGTTCATTACTAGAGCTGAACAAGAACCAGTTATTCCTAATGTTCCCAATCAACAGGAGCTGCAGGCATTTAAAGGCTGGCATGAGAGAGTCAGAAAAGTTATGTACTGGCTGTCTATTAGTATTTTAGATTCTATGATTGTGCATATTCAAGATGCAAGCATGCCGAAGGAGGCATGGGATACTTTGACAAAAATGTATAGCATAAATATGCAAGCCAAGAAAATGCAGCTCAAGTAGGAGTTGCATGATCTCCAAAGAGAAAATATGAGCATCAATGACTACCACATGAAGGTGAAGAAGATTGCAGATGCACTTGCTTCCATTGGGTCGCCAGTGGAAGATGATGATTTAGTTTCTGTGACCTTGAATAGTCTAGGAAAGGATCATGCACAATTTCGGACATCCATTGCCGTCCGTGAGAATTTTCCTGATTTTAGGGAGTTGATTGCTCTTCTAATTTCTAAAGAGTAGAGAAATGGTGGTGCATCTTCTTCAGGAGGAACTTCAAAAGAAACTGTCTTCTACTCAAATGATGGAAGAGGTAGAGGTAGAGGTAGAGCAGGCCGATCTAGAGGCCATGGTAGAAATCAGAATATGCACCAAATTCAAGAGAACCAATCCTATGGAGCAGGTCAGATTTAATCCTCATGGATGCTTTGTTGAGGATATGAAAAATAAAGTTCGCTTGATAGCAAAAGGGAAGAAGGGCAGGATGTTTACGTTGGATGCAGACATGCCTGCATTGAGTGCAGCAATGTTTGCACATGGGACTGGTGTAGTTGCAGATATTGATATTTGGCATAAACGCATTGGTCATGTTAATGTACCGCGACTTAAATTAATGCAAGCCCAAAATATTGTTGCAGGATTGCCTAAGTTCAAGGTTGCAAAAATGCATAATGTATGTGAAGCCTCTCAATTTGGAAAACATGCAAGGAAACCATTTCCTAGACATGTTCAAGAGAGTAAGAGGCCATTGGAATTAATCCACTCTGATGTGTGGACTACTAAAGCTGCATCTATTGGAGGTTGTCATTATTTTGTCACTTTTATTGATGACTACACTAGAAAAGTTTGGGTGTATTTTATGAAAAAGAAAAGTGAAATGCTTGGGTATTTCAAAGCTTTTAAAGCTATGGTTGAAAAAGAAATAGGCTTGCAAATAAAATGCCTAAGGTCAGATGGAGGGCGAGAGTACCTCTCAAATGAGTTTGCAAGTTTCCTGTGGGAGCACGGCATAAAGCAACAATATTCATGCAGTCATACCCCACAGCAAAATGGACTTGCATAAAGGAAAAACAGGCATATTGGAGAGGTATCTCGTGCCATGCTCAACGAAAAAAGACCTGCCAGATTATTATTGGGCTGAAGCAGTTGCTACAGCAATCTACATAATGAACAGGACTCCCACTACAGTAATACATGGCATGACGCCAAAGGAGAGGTACACTGGTAGGAAACCATATATTTCTCATTTGAAAGTTTTTTGTTACATTGCCTATGTTCATGTGCCAGATGAGTTGAGATCAAAGTTGGATCCAAAAGCTAAGAAGTGCATCTTTATTGGTTATTCTCTACAGCAGAAAGGGTATAGATGCGATAACCCTTCTATTCGTAAGTTTACAGTGAGCAGAGATGTTTTTTATGAGATGAGTAACTGGTGTAAACTAGTAAATGTGATTGATGATGTAGATGCACAAAATGGTAATGCGCACAGAATTCACAGCAGCAATCACAAAATATTAGTGGACCTGTAGTGTCCTCTAGCAATGGTTCACATACTTTGCCATGGACATGTAGATTGAGATCAGGAGAATCTCCTCAAAGCAATGCAGATAGTAGTATGCAAGTATCATGAAAAGGAGAAGAGAAAGTAGATCAGCCCATGGTTGATGTGAATGCAGGTCACTCTTATGTGGATGGTGAATCCAGTGGCTCAAAACAGAGCCTTGATGATGAGTTGGGTATTTCTTCTGTTGTTACACCTGGAGTAAGGAAGACAAGGGATGTTTTGAGAGCACCTGTTAGTGAACCTATTTTGCACAGGTCTACCAGAGCTAGGTATCCTGTGGATAGGCTGAAATATGATGGATTTATAGCCATTCACTATGCCTATATGGTCAAAGTGATACATGAACTAGAACCCACTTCTTTTGAGCAAGCCATGGGAAAAGAAAAATGGGAGAAAGCCATGGATGAAGAAATGGATGCCTTGGAAGCAAATGCTAGATGGGAATTGGTGCCTTTGCCTAAAGATAAGAATGCAATTGGCTGCAAGTGGGTTTATAAGGTGAAGCACAATGCAGATGGTTCTGTGAACAAATACAAGGCAAGATTAGTTGTCAAGGGCTGTGCACAGACATATGGCATTGATTATGAAGAAACATTCAGTCCGGTTGCAAGGATGGCAACTGTAAGAGTAGTCATTACTATGGCTGCATCAAAGGGATGGTCTTTACTTTAGATGGATGTAAAGAATGCCTTCTTGCATGGTGATTTGCAAGAAGAGGTCTATTGGAGCAGCCACCAGGTTATGTTCATGTTGTTCATCTTGAGTTTGTTTGCAGGTTGAAGAAAGCCTTGTATGGCTTGAAGCAAGCACCTAGAGCATGGTCTGACAAGATAGGACAGTATCTTGTCACTATTGGCTTTTAGAATTCCAAGGCAGATTTCTCACTTTATGTGAGAAAAACAGAGAAAGGTATTATGCTGCTTGTCATTTATGTTGATGACTTGAGCATCACAGGTGATAGTGATGAAGATATCCTTTATGTGAAAATGCTATTGAAGCAGAAGTTTGAGTTGAAGGATTTGGGAGAGTTGTGTTACTTCTTGGGCATTGAGGTGATTAGATCCACAAGTGGGATATGGCTCTTGCAAAGGCAGTATGGATTGGACATGCTGTCCAAATATTGCACAGAGGCTGAGTGTAGGGGTGTAGCAATGGCTGCATGTGAGGCAGCTTGGTTGCATAAGCTACTTTATGATATGCATCAGCGGTTGTCATTTATTATGACAACATGAGCAATATACACTTGGCAAATAAGCTAGTCTATCATGCTAGAACAAAGCACATTGAGGTGCATTATCACTATGTGCAGGAGGAGGTTCTAGTAGGTTTTATTGATCTAGTTTATGTCAGCACAAAGGATCAGGTAGCTAACATATTCATGAAGGCAATGGGTGTAGAGAAGCTATGCAAGTTTAGAGACCTACTTGGTGTGCAGGAATTGGGATTGAGCTCAAGGGGGAGTGTTGAGATATCGAGCTCCACTTGTGATATGCCGGGGTGATTGTTGTGCATTTATGTCATCGACTTGTTAGCTGCAGATGCGGTTGGTACACCGCCCATGAATAATAGCTAGATGATAGCTATCTTTATGTACCCTAGTTAGTGGCTCAGTTAGTATGCCACCTTAGTTAGTTGAGTTTGGTTTGAGACCCACATATAGGGTTCACCTATTCTTTTGTACTGTGAGAGAGTTCTTTTGGATTTCACAACTAAGAAGAGGAAAATTGTTTTCAGCCTCCACCTTTGTGTTTATTCCCCCATTGTGTATGTGAGAAAGCTACAAGTGAGACTCCTTACTTCTCTCCCACTCTCCTCACACCAATTGGGAGATATAAGGATGGGTGCTGTGATTATGTGCCACTTAAAAAGCTCAAAGGCTTGGTTGCACTCTTCGGTCCAGAAGAATTTCACTAATAATTTGTAAAGTGGTCTAGCTATTATGGCATACCGTAATTTAAATCTTCTATAATAGCCGACATGTTCCATAAAGACCTGTACACCTTTGGAATTTGTAGGAGGAGGCAATTCCATGATGATTTTGATTTTGTCCATGTCATTTGCAATTCCATGTTGAGAGACGATACAGTGTCCCAAAACAACTCTGTGGGTGACCAGTAACTGGCATTTTGTTGGATTTCGGGAGATGCCATACTCCCTGCATTTGATTAGTACTGACTCAAGACATTTGAAGTGGTCTTATTTGTTTGAATGGATGCACAGATCATCCAAAAACACCTGTAAAAACTTATTCAGAAATGACTTGAAAGCTGTGAGCACGACTCGCTAGAATGTGGCTGGGGCATTACAAAGGCCAAATGGCATGACTCTATATGCAAAAATACCCCATTCTGTAGCAAATGCTGTTTTTGATTAGTCTTTAGGAGCAATTTGCACTTGGTTACAGCCATTGAAGCCATCCAAGAAACTATATATTTTGGAGCCTGGCTGCCACCTTTTCCAACACTGTTTCTATTAAGGGTAGGGGATAGTGATCCCTAATTGTTGCGGCATTCACATTTTTTAAGTTTACGCATCTTTTGAGTTTCTTGTTGCGTTTAGGTACAATGACAATGGGTGAAACCCAATCAGTGTGCTCTATCTCGTAGATGAATCCGGCATCTAGGAGTTTTCCAGCTCATCATAAACCATGGTGCCATATTTAGGATTTGTGCGATAAGGTCCACATACTTTAGGGTGAGCACCTTCCCTTATAGGTATCGTGTGTACTGCCACTTCTGGTGAAATTCCTTTCATCTCTTTGTATGACCATGCTAGGTAAACACGGTATTCCATTAGGAGTGCTTTGAGTTTGGTTTCATCTTCTTGTCGAAGCTGTTTCCTAATGAAAACCAGTGTTTCTTCCTCCCCTTCAAGGGCGAGGTTTATTGTGCATGTTTTTGCCGGTCCCTCGTAGATTGGAGTTTCACCAATGCTATCAATTTCTTGAACTTCAGATCCTCTTAGTGGTCTTGGAATTGCTATTGGCACACTGCCACTTGTGTAATTCTTGAAGTATTCCGGCACTTCTCGAAGATCGGCCTTTGATGGTGTTAAACTAGCCTAACATGTGTCATGTATACTAGGTGGCATAGCTGCATTTACTTTTTTGTTAGGCTCTTCTTGACTATCTTTTTCTGAAGCTCTTGATCGAGCTTCATTCGTACATGTGGCTTATATTTTTGAAACTTCTTACATTGGGAACTATGGGGTAACTTTTCCACTGGTGAGGTGTTTCCAAGTAAGGGTTCATTTGCTGCGCATACTTCTTCTAGTCCCTCAGGGGACCATTCAAAAGGTGGTGGTTCTGATTTTGAGGGAGTTGACTTTGCAAGGTACAATTCGACGATCCTTGATTGGACTCGTTCAAATTCATTGAAGTGCTTGGCATTGGCTTTTCTGCGATTTCCTCCAGCTTTCTTGCAGGATCTTCTGCTGTTATTCAACTTTGGAGGTTCAACTTTTGGGATCTCGACTGCCATTTGGAGGTTCAACTTTGCATTGTTTTCTCTTCCAAAGTGCTCAAAAGTGTTGTCTATTTGGTCGCTCATTGCGCATACATGGTTTATCTATTTCCCAAGCCACAAGGGGGGCTCTTCCTTTCCTCCTAGGTGACCTCTAAGGGACTTGGATCGTTGATGAAGTCTAAGCATGGAGGTAGTATTCTCGCAAGTCGGCACCAATAGGAGTAGGTGTTTTTCATGATAGTTTGACCCCCTATCAGTATTTTGCTCATAACTTTTTGCTCAATGGTCTGATTTGGATGAAATTTATATCAGCATGAAGATCTCTTCAAGGAGCATCATATTAGTTCTTCAATTATTGTAGTAGAATTTAGAGCCGAAATCTATGACTCTGTGTGTGTGACTATTTCGTTTTCAAATAGTTTTTACCCCCGTCCAATAAACTACCCATATCTTTCTGACCGCTTCTCTGTTTTTTATGAAACTTATATAAGAGCAAAGCCCATTTCAAGGTGCATTTGAATATGTGTTTGAATATTTGATATCATGCCTTTGCTGAAAGTTATGGGTCTCTATGTCTTATGACAGCTTGGAGAGTGTTTTGAGCTAAGTGTAAAAGTGTCTATGAAGGAGGTGTAATGTTTCCTCAGAACCTACCCATTCGACCCAATCAGCCCCTCCAAACTCCTATATATATATATATCAGTTCATGTCATGTTGAGCTGCAAGATCTTCTTTCAACAATGTATCACTCTTCTCTTTGGTGCATACTGGCTTGCTGAGATTATGGCCTCCGTTGATCCTTTCCTTTTCCCTATGCTTTAGTACAACATCACTTGGGATATTACTATCTTCATTCTCATCTAAGAGAGGAAATTATAGTGTGGTATCTTGGTTTAAAAGCTTCTTTTTAATGTCCCTTTCCCAGTGATAAATATCTCTATCACTCAGTTTGAAAGAAGTAGAAAGTGAAGAGGTGCATGAAGTTTATTACCCCCAACTTCATGTCATGTACTTTTGGTGGAGATGTCGGGTATGTTTGATATTGGATTAATCCCACCTTACTAAATGGTCTAGGGTGTACTTGATTGCATGTTATGCCTAGTATAGGCATGTGTTTTTTGATGTGATAAAGAAGATGCTTGGAAGAACTCCGTTAGAAGAGATTGCAACCGATTTAAGAGAACTAGAAGATTGTGAAGGTGATGCTCAAGCTATTCGCACGGTCATTATGATCATATCCTTTATGTTTGCACTCTTGAATATGTTGGTGAATCGACAGCACCGCCAGTAGGCACAATGATAGATTGGGGATTTTTTCATGCACTAGGAGCTTGGTGTGAAGAAGAGTTGAGTCTTTGGATAGTTTTTGACTATAATATTGGAGTGGTGATTCTTAATGCTTTCAACTTCTTTTGCTATGCAAATGATGAAGAGTTTAATATCTTGAAGCTGTTATGTGCATTTTCAATTGTGAGAAGGGTGATTCTTGAATGCATGTATATACAATGTTTTCATGGTGTTGGTTGGTCACTTATTTTTTAAGATTTTATTAAGGATCACATTGTGGAGGGTTTTCAACAAGTGGTTATGCATAATAAGTTGGTCTTGGTATACTAAGGCTCTGTGGGATCTTGTTTGGGATATTATTTGGATCTTGGTGTTTCCCTTTTATGTTTCATCATGGTGAAGATTCCAGTGTTTCGAGGGACCCAAGGGGAAGACCCAAAGTCTTATCTTTAGGATTTTGTTTGAGGATGCCAGCTTTCTAGATGGTCCATGAAAGATAGAGCGAAGCTTTACACAGCAGGATCGACTAGCCCTCCATAAGTTCCACAGCCACTAGATTAAAGGCATGGCAACCGAGGTTTGTGCTCGCAATAAGCCATAACCCGAGGATGGGTAATCAAATGGATCTGGGAGTATGTTGACTCTGTGCTAACATGGACTTAGATAGAACAGAATGTGTGTGTAAAGTAGCGGCAAAGCTCCACTTGTACTTGCATAAGGCTAGAAATAATCCCTCTTAGAAATCCAATTCGCATATTCTACATGCAATTTCTACATACAACTCCTACATGCAAGTTCTACATAGGACTTGTACATGTGAGTTCTATAGGCAAGTTCTACATACGACTTCTACATGCAACTTCTATATGGGAGTTCTACATGTAGAAAGAGAATGTTTTACAACTTCTATATGCGAGTTCTACATGCAGAAAGAGAATGTGTTACAATTTCTATATGCGAGTTCTACATGTAGAAAGAGAACGTTTTACTTCTATATGCAAGTTCTACATGTAGAAAGAGAACATGTTACAACTTCTACATACGACTTCTACATGTAGAGAGAGAATGTGTTACAATTTCTACATGCAGAGATAGAAGCTCTCCAACTTGTATAAATACCCCATAATGGAATTGTCTCAAGTGTTGTGTTGAGTTCTACTTTGGTATCCCAAGCAATTGTCTCAAGTGTCCATGCTTCCTTGCACTCCATGTCTAAAAGCATGTGCTAACCTTGCAACCCCTTCTCCCCTCTCCTCCAACCTTGCAACCCATCCTCTCCCTCTCCTCCTCCCTCCTCCTCCTCCTCCCTCTTCCTCCTGCTCCTCTCTCCTCCTCCCTCCTCCTCTTCCCTCCTCCTCCTCCTCCTCCTCTCTCTTCCCTTCTCTCTCCTCTTTCCCCCATGCTCTTACATGTTCTTCCTCTCCCACTCCTATGCTCTCCCTATACCCTAAGTTCCTCAACCCTTAATCTCCATGATCTACAAGGGAGACGAGTTCTCCACCTGTGCAACCCCCCCCCACCGCCACACGCAGCCCCCTCCTCGGCTGCCGCCATGACAGCCCCCCCACTGTGTTATTAAAAAAAAAACTAACCCAAAGCTAACTCGAGGTTAGTATTAACCTAGGTTAGGTTAGTTTTACCCTAGGTTAGTATTAACCTACATTAGGTTAGTTTTTACCTTAGTTAGGTTAGTTTAACTGTTAGTTAGTTACACTAACTAGATTAGTTGAACTCACTGTGGTCAATCTAACCATCACTAGGGTAGGTTAGGCTAACTGATTACCATCTAACTAGACAATCAAGTTAGTTATACTAATTGGGCCAGTTAGGTCAACTAAACTAGGTCAGTTACAACCCCTTAGTTGGACTTAAAGTCCATTCACACCACCCTTAGGACAACCCCCCAAAAAAAAGCACATTTTACCCCTACTTTAACCCCTCCTACCTCATCTGTTTGGGACCCAAAAGAAACACCACATTACGGGGTATTTTTCTAGCCCATTGCACATCATTTATTCATCCCTAGCACTTGCTCATTTGTGCCCCCGTGTGGGCCTCGTTTCATACAAATTCGCTCATATCTTCACACCGTGACCTCTGACTAACGATCCGTTTACACCTGCATAGTTCCCTACACATAGGGAAATCTTAGGCACATCATTAACATGATAGTCCCTACACAAACTAACACTACTCTAGATCTCCCAATAAAACTACATCCACACCTACACTTGTGGCAAAGACACCCTTGGCTAATCTCACCTAATCTGCATGCAGCTACATTTTGACCAACGCCTCTGACTCCAACACTTACCACATCTGCATACAACTCCACTGTAACCACCGCCCCTGCCAATCCTCTACCCTGAATCCCCCCTTGAAATTCAATCACTCCCTGAGGCCATGACCATGAAGCTAAAAGAAGACATGATGCAGGCCATAGAATAAAAACTTCACTTGTCTCAGCTGCCAACTCAGACATATCCACGGCAAGAAAATGTCTGGTGTCCACACTGCATGGCCAATCATATAGCAAATGAGTGCCCGATCCTAAGAGCTAGGATCACTGCACAAGCATATCCACCGACAAGGTTGTGGTGCCATATCTGCGTCGTCGGTGGCCATGAAGAGAACAGTTGCATCTTCAACATGCGCAACAACCCGCCTCACCCTCAACAAAGAACTCTAAGTATAAAAGAATAGATGAACCCTATATGTGGGTCTCAAACCAAACTCAGCTAACTAAGGTGGCATACTAACTGAGCCACTAACTAGAGTATATAAAGATCCAGCTATTATTCATGGGCAGTGTACCAACCACATCTGCAGCTAACAAGTCGGTGATATAATTACACAACAGTCACCCTGGCATATCACGAGTGGAGCTCGATATTTCAACACTCCCCCTCGAGCTCAATCCCAATTCCTGCACACCAAGCAGGTCTCTGAACTTGTGCAGCTTCTTTGCACCCAATGCCTTCATGAATATGCCAGCTACCTGATCCTCTGTGCTGACATAAACTAGATCAATAAAACCTACTAGAACCTTCTCTCGCACATAGTGATAATGCACCTCAATGTGCTTTGTTCTAGCATCATAGACTGGGTTATTTGCCAAGTGTATACTGCTCATGTTGTCACAACAAACGACAAATGGCCCATATATAGACTCATGCATATCATAAAGTAGCTTATGCAACCAAGCTACCTCACATGCAGCCATTGCTGCACCCCTATACTCAGCCTCTGTGCTTGACAAGGCAACTGTAGGTTGTTTCTTATTCCTCCAAGTGACTGTAATGCTCCCAAAAGAGAACATATATCCACTTGTAGATCGTCTATTAGAAATACTACCAGCCCAATCAACATCAATGTATCCATGCAATTGTATCTGAAACCTAGTTTCATAAAATAGTCCATACTACAATGTGGACTTCACATACCTCAGTATGTGCCTAGCTACATCCAAATGTGGTTTCCTTGGAGCCTGCATAAACTGACTTACCAACCCAACAGCATAGCTCAAATCTGGCCTGGTAATAGTCATATAAATCAAACTTCCTACTATGCGTCTGTACATAGTAGGGTCTTCCAGAAGCTCACCTGCATCTGTGCTCAACTTCACATTCTGCTCCAAAGGAACTGAATAGGCTTACAGCCTGTCATCCCATATTTAGAAAGCATGTCCAATCAATACTATCTCTGCAAAAGCCATATCCCACTTGTGGATTGAATCACCTCAATGCTCAAGAAGTAACGTAGCTCTCCCAAAGCTTTCATCTCAAACTTTTGCTTCAATAGAATTTTCACATGAAGGATATCTTCATCACTGTCACCTATGATGATCAAATCATCAACATAAATGACAAGCAGCATAATGCCTTTCTCTATTTTTCTCTCATAAAGTGAGAAAACTACCTTGGAAATCTAAAAGCCAATAGTGACAAGATACTATCCTATCTTGTCAAACCATGGTCTGGGTGCTTGCTTGAAGCCATACAAGGCTTTCTTCAACCTACAAATAAACTTAGGATGAACAACTTGCACATAACCTGGTGGCTGCTCCATATAGACCTCTTCTTGCAAATCACCATGCAAGAAGGCATTCTTTACATCCATCTGATTTAAAGACCATCCCTTTGATGCAGCCATAGCAATGACTACTCTTACGGTTGCCATCCTTGCAATGGGGCTGAATGCTTCTTTATAATCAATGCCGTATGTCTGTGCATACCCCTTGACAACTAATCTTGCCTGGTATCTTCTCATAGAACCATCTGCATTGTGCTTCACCTTATAGACCCACTTGCAGCCAATTCCATTCTTGTCTTTAGGTAAAGGCACCAATTTCCATGTAGCATTTGCATCCAAGGCATCCATTTCTTCATCCATGGCTTTCTCCCATTTTTCTTCTCCCATGGTTTGCTCAAAAGAAGTGGGTTCTGGTTCATGTATCACTTTGACTATATAGGCATAGTGAATGGTTGTAAATCCATCATATTTCAACCTATCCACAGGATATCTAGCTCTAGTAGACTTGCACAAAATAGGCTCACTACCAGGTGCTCTCAAAACATCCCTTGTCTTCCTTACTCTAGGTGTAACAATAGAAGGAATACCCAACTCATCATCAAGGCTCTGTTCTAAGCCACTGGATTCACCATCCACATAAGAGTGACCTGCATTCACATCAACCATGGGCTGATCTACTTTCTCTTTTCCTGTGCGTGATACTTGCATACCACTATTTGCATTGCTTTGAGGAGATCCTCCTAATCTCAATCTGCCTGTCCATGGTGAAGTATGTGAACCATTGCTAGAGGACACTATAGGTCCACTAATATTTTGTGATTGCTGCTGTGAATTCTGTGCAGCATTACCATTTTGTGCATCTACATCATCAATCACATTTACTAGTTTATACCAACTGCTCATCTCATTAAAAACAACATCTCTGATTATTGTAGACTTATGAGTAGAAGGGTTATAGCATCTATACCCTTTTTGCTACAGAGAATAACCAATAAAAATGCACTTCCCAGATGAATAGAGATCCAACTTGGATCTCTATTCATCTGGCACAAGAACATAGGCAATGCAACGAAAAACTTTTAAATGAGAAATATTTGGTTTCCTACCAGTATACCTTTCTGCTAGTGTCATGCCATGTATTGCTTGAGTGGGATTCGTGTTCATTAATTAGATTGCTATAGCAACTACTTTAGCCAAATAATAATTTGGAAGGTCTTTTTGGGAGCTTTTTTGTTGAGCATGGCACAAGATACCTCTCCAATATGCCTGTTTTTTTTTCTTTCTGCAAGTCCATTTTGCTATGGGGTATGACTGCATGAATATTGCTACTTTATGCCATGCTCCTGCAGGAAACTTGCAAATTCATTTGAGAAGTACTCTCCCCCTCCATTTGACCTTAGGCATTTTATTTGCAGGCCTGTTTCTTTTTCAACCATAGCATTAAAAGCTTTGAAATGCCCAAACACTTCACATTTCTTTTTCATAAAATACGCCCAAACTTTTCTGCTGTAGTCATCAATAAAAGTGACAAGATAATGACAGCCTCCAATAGATGTAGGTTTCGTAGTCCACACATCAGAGTGGATTGATTCCAATGGCCTCTTACTCTCTTGAACATGTCTAGGAAATGGTTTCCTTGCTTGTTTTCTAAATCGACAGGCTTCACATACCCTATGCATTTTTGCAACCTTGAACTTAGGCAATCTTGCAACAATATTTTGGGCCTACATTAATTTAAGTTGCACTACATTAACATGACCAATGCATTTATGCCAGATATCAGTATCTGCAACTACAGTGGTCCCATGTGCAAACATTGCTACACTCAATTCAAGCATGTCCGCATCCAACGTAAACATCCTCCCCTTCTTCTTCCCTTTTTCTATCAAGCGACCTTTATTTTCATATCCTCAACAAAGCATCCATGAGGATTAAATCTGACCTCCAAGCCCTGCTCAACCATGTTAGATATGCTCAATGCCCCACCCTCCTAGTAACCACCACTGGTCCAAGGTGCTCAAGTTGTAAGGCCCCCATATGAGGAGAAGCCATGTGTGAGCCCGGGACACTGGATCCTTACTTGCATGTCAGATGAGGTCTATCAATGAGACTGTTGATGGTAGAAAGGTGATTGTGTGGGAGCCCCTTATTCTTGCAATAGTATAAGGAATATTCCTTGAATATTCCATGGACGACTAGTCAGTTCCACCGATTAGGTTGACTGGGCGGCTCCACCGACTAGGTTGATTGGTCGACTCCACCGACTATGTTGATCTGACTACCGCCCTCATAGCTATAAAGAGGTGACCTCCCCAGTCCATTGTATCAGATCAGTTCAGATCATATCAAATCTTCCAGCTAGTAGCTCTTCATCTAGTATCTATCTAGATCGCCATCTAAGCTCACTCTGGGAGTGCACGAGTGGATGGAGCCATCATCTGTACTACATCAGTATTGAAGGAAAAGTTTTTTCCTCTCTAGTTTGCTGTGTACTCTCTATTCTTTGTTCAATTTCTATTCCGCTGTGCCGTGTAATTTAACATGGTATCAGAGCCCAGGTGTCTCTAAGGAACGAAGAATAGAAGAGAGGTGAGGGCTTCAATAGCATACGGAGTGATGGCCATAGGAAGCAGCTCAATAGGAAGTAGCTCAAGTTCAGCAATTGCTATTGCACCAACAATCCAGGCGTTGAGGATTCGCCCACCAGCCTTCACTGAAGGCAAGCGAAGGCAAGCTAGATGGTACGAACTACACTCTGTGGAAGTTTAAAATTACTACTATTCTGGATTCATATGAGCTTCTAGAGATAGTATTGGGGACTGACTTAGAACCACAAGGAACCCCCGACCCAGCAAATCCGAGGAGTACGATACCTCCTAATGCCGACCTTTTATGAGCTTGGAAATGCAGGAACACAGTTGCTCTGTGTGCCCTGGTTACAACTACTACTGATAGTGTTTTGACCTTGATTCAGCATACATCTAAGGCAATTGTGGCCTGGAACATATTGAAGAGTCAGTATGAGACGCGAAATCAGACAAGGATCTAGAACCTAGAGAATCAGCTCGCAGCTGAAAGTTTAATGAAGGAGAGGCAGCAGAGGTGTTCATTATCCGAATCAAAAATCTGCGTGACCAAATGGTTGGTGCTAGGATACAAAAGACTCGCAAAGAGCTAGCTCGACGGTGTCTCCGGATATGTCCACCAAGGTTTGATGGACTGGTAACAGTGCTTAACACTCAGGTGAGACCCCAGCCATTGTCATTTGAGGAGTTCTGTGCTTTACTTATGGAGGAGGAATTGAGGCTTAAAGCTCAAGATGGAGGCAGCAATGGGGATGCTGCTTTCTTTGCCACTACGGAAGGCAAAGGTGGTTCCTCCACCAAAGGTGAGTCCTCTACTAGTGGTGACAAAAAGAAGAAGGGCGACAAGAAGAAGTTTCAAGGAGAATGCTTCTACTACAAAAAGAAGGGCCATATGATTATAGATTGCCGGGTCAAGAAAGCAGATGAAAAGAATGGTATCTTGAAGAAGAGAGATAAGGGGAAAGAGACAGCTAACATAGCGGAAGCAGAGTTGGATCTATTTTTGGCCATTGAGGAAGAGTGTTCCTCAATTCAAGAAGCTTCAGCCACTAACTCATGGGTATTGGATAGTGGTGCCTCCCATCACATGACTTGCAAGATGGGTCTATATTGTTCTATGTAGCCTCTACAGGAACCCATCACCATGACGGTTGGTAATAATGCAAAATGCCCTCTTAAGGGTACATGTACGGTTTCATTTGTTTTTGTAAATTGAGATGTTAAGAAACTATCTAATGTGCTATATGTTCCACAAATCAAGAGAAATTTGCTATCAGTTGCTTCCATAATTGACCTTGACCATGAGGTGAGGTTCAACAAGACAGGAGCAAAAATTCTGGATAGTGCAGGCAATCTTGTTGGCACAGGAGTAAGGAGGAACCACCTGTATGAGCTAAGTGCTCTTATAGCCACCATTGGAGTGGGCACAAGCAGGCTTTGGCATGAAAGATTCGGCCACATCAGATTCGTAGTGCTAAAGGAGATGCAGAAGCAAGGTATGGTTGCTCACTTACCTGCAGTCATAAAAATCAAAGAACCATGTGAAGCTTGCATGATGGGCAAGCAACAGAGAAAGGCATTCCCACAAGAAAGCAAGAATAGAGCAAACGCTCCTCTAGAGTTGGTGCATGTTGACTTGTGTAGTAAGATGCCTACATAGGCCTTGGGGGGATCTTCCTATTTTTTATTGATTGTCGACGACTATAGTAGGAAGATGTGGGAGTACTTTCTTCGCGAAAAGGCTCAAGCTTTTGGTAAATTTAAAGAATGGCTACAGCTATTGAAAATGAAACAGGCAGAAATGTGAAGAAAATTAGTTCGAATGGTGGTGGTGAGTTTGTTTCTACAAAGTTTGGAGATTTTTGCAAGAGTAAAGGGATGAAGCGACAAACGACAACACCACATATGCCTCACAAAAATTCGATTGTTGAATGTTGAATGCAGACCATGGTGGAGATGGGGAGGCGTATGTTGAAAAGTGCTGGACTGCCAAACCAGTTTTGGGCTGAGGCTATCAATACTGCGGTTTACATCCTTAATCGCAGCTATACAAAGGCACTCAAAGGTAAAACACCACATGAGGCTTATAGCAGTAAGAAGCCATTTGTCTCCCACTGCAGAACGTTTGGGTGTGAATGCTATGTGCATATACCAGACAAAGAGAGAAACAAGATACAACCAAAAAGCACCAAATGTATCTTCTTAGGCTATTGTGATGAGAAGAAAGCCTATAAGTTGATGACCAAAAGGCAAAGAAGATCATAGCGAGCCACGATGTGGTGTTCAGGGAGTAGCCACATGCAGTGGAGGTAGAGAAGAGCTCTTCCACACTATCATCAAGTGAAGAGGTAATTGACTATGGACCTATCCCAAGAGCTATAAAGGAGGAGGAAATATCAGATGATGAAGGTATAAGTCACCAACCTATTGTTACACCATCGGAAAAGCCATGGCCGCGATGTGTATTGAAGGAAAAGTTTGTTCCTCTCCAATTTACTATGTACTCTCTATTCTTTGGGCCGTGTAATTTAACAAACCATTTAACCAACACAAACCAAGTTCTTGGTGATGTTCGGGACATGAAATACATCAGACAAGTATTTCTTTTTTCCATCCTGCATAGACAATGGAATTTTACCAATCTGCACAATAGGATGTGTAGTATCACCACCAGTCTCCACAAATCCTAGGCTTTCCATTTTCCTTGCACCCTGCATCCATTCTACATGACCTGTCATCTGGCTTGACGCACCTGAGTCAACATACCACACATCAGTGCTTTCTTCTGCACTTGTCATAGAATTGGTCATGTGCTGCACCATAAACAGATGCTCATTTCTGTCATCACCCTATCTACTAGAGGCTGCATTATTGCCTTGCTGCAATTTTCTAGTCATGATGTCATTTTGCTTTTTATAGCAGTCTTTAACCATATGACCCATTTTATCACAGTAGTAGCATTCAACATTGTTGTTTGTATTTTGGCCTCTCTGCCATCCACCACGACCTCTTTGGCTTCCCCTACCTCTAAAGTTACCACGTCCTCCTCCATAGGACTGGTTTTCTTGAATTTGCTGCATATTCTGATTTTTGCCATGGTCTGCTCTACCTCTGCCTCTACCTCTTCTAGCATTCGAGTAGAAGACAGCTTCTTTTAAAGTTCCTCCTGAAGAAGATGCACCACCATTTATTTGCTCTTCTAGAATTAGAAGAGCAATCAACTCCTCAAAATCAGGAAAATTCTCATGGATGGCAATGGATGTCCGGAATTGTGCATAATCCTTTCCTAGACCATTCAAGGTCACAGAAACTAAATCATCATCTTCCACTCGCGACCCAATAGAAGCAAGTGCATCTACAATCTTCTTCACCTTCATGTGGTAGTCATTGATGCTCTTATTTTTTCTCTGCACATTATGCAACTCCTGCTTGAGCTGCATTTTCCTGGCTTGTGTATTTGTGCTATACATTTTTGTCAGAGTATCCCATGCCTCCTGTTTTTTCTTAATATGGTATCAGAGCTACCTTTCCTTGCCTTCTAGTTGCCCACTACTTGTGGAAGCTTGCGGGAGTACTTCTCCTACTCTGAAGCTTCGAAGTAAAGAGAAGAGATCTTGTTTCTTGGATTGAAGTAGCAATTGCTAAGGGGAGATCACTATGATCCATAGGTTGCTCATGGGAAATGTATTTTGACAAAACACAACTCGTTTTTACTGTTTGGGTGTGATAGAATGGAGCTAATCTCTTTTTCTAGACAACTACTACTTGGTTTGAGCCAAGCAAGAGGTATATACAGCAGTAAGAAGCAAAAACGTCTCTCCAAACCTCATCGCCCAGCTCTCTAGAGGTTGTTTGTAAAACGTCTCTCTAAACCTCATCGCCCAGCTCTTTGGAGGTTGTTAGTGGCTGGAAAAAACTCTCCCACATCTCTTATCAAGTGAGGAGAACCTTCAGCTTGTAGATCTCATTTTTTGCTCCTAGATAGCTTTTGGAGACTTCAAAAGTGATATACGACTTGCTTTCTTCCTTTTCTAGCACCCCAAAGGTTTACTATATCCTCATACATCAATTTTGTGGAGTCTTAGTCTCTCTGTGAGCTACCAGGACTCCCGTGTTCCTCCAAACACAAAGTGTTGCTGCTGCTTTTTTGTTCAAAAGTGATCAAATTGTCATTTTCCGGACTGTTTATTTCTCAAACTGTGTGGATTTGGATGTTGATATGAACTAATAAGTTGGAGGCAAGTATACAAGCTCTAACTTTTGCTTCTAGAAGCAAGTTCATTTGGATTTACTGTCAAAAGTTATGAGCTTAGGAAAATAAAAAAAAGTCATAGTTTACATTTTACTGTCAAATTGTCAGATGCAGTTGCAGGCATGATATTGCAATGTTCATGGATATATGTGATGGTATTTGGATGCCCAGTGGTTGGATGTTAATGTCAAGTAGCTTGACAGATGCTATGCTTTGTCAGCGATAGTAGCAAAGTGGCATTTTGAGTCAGGTTAATCCATTGAACTAGTAACTGAAGTTTTTGGACTACTGTCAAAAGTGTGTAGGTGCCTATTTTCAGCAGTAGATATCAGAAAATCCTTAAGGAATTTGGATCTACACTAAACTGGAAGTTTGTAGAGCCATGACTAGCTACATTTTTTCTTTTGACAGTATTTCCATCCAAGCTAAGGTGTGAAAGATATTGACAGTCCAAAACAGCAAAAAGTTGCAGAAATCAGCTGTTGGAAACCATGGCTAATGCTAGTGGAAGTGACAACATTACACAGATTGTTGGAGAGAAATTGGATCAAAATAATTATGCGATTTGGAAGTTTTGGATGGAAAATTTCTTGACTAGAAAAGGCTATTAGGATTTGGTTATAGGTGATGAGAAAGAGCCTAATTTGCCAGAAAGAAATGCTACTACAAAACAAGTTAAGAATCATAAAGCTTAGCTAAAGAGAGCATGGAAGGTGCTACATTGGCTTTCTCTTTGTATTTAGGATGCCGTGGTCATGCAGATTATGAGTTGCACATCTCCCAAGAATGCCTGGGATATCTTGATGAGGCATTATGGCACCACAACAAGTGCCAGAAAGATACAGTTAAAATAAAAATTTAACAATATGTCAAGAAGGGAGAGAACAATATAGATATCAAAACTATAGCTGATCAATTGGCCTCTATTGATGCTCCTATGGACCATGAGGACATGGTTGCAGTCACTCTAAATGGACTTGGTTCTGAATATAAGTCATTTGACACTTCTATTTCTGTGAGGCAGAATATGACGGATTTCAATGTGCTGGTTGCTCTTTTGATCCATGAGAAAGTGAAGCTTGGGCTGAATACCAATGGTAGTAGCTCAAGGAATAGTGATGCAGTGTTCTACTCTGATTAGAGAGGCCATGGTGGATGACACAGAGGTTCATTTCATGGTAGAGGTGATGGTAGGCATGTCCCTAAAACCCCTAGTCAGTTACCTCAGAGAGGCGGTGGAGCCTTTAGAGGTATGGGGAGAGGTGCTTCTCATGGTAGAGGTACTTGGCAGCAACCGCAACAAACAGTGGATAATCCTAATAGTGATAAGACATGTCATTACTGTGGCAAGGTTGGCCATATTGCTAGAGATCATTTCAAGAAGCAAGCAAATCAAAGAGGAAAGAAAAATCAACATGGTCATTTTGCCTCTTCTAGTCATGTGCATGAGACATCCTCAGATCAGCTATTTGCTATGATGCATGTGCAAGATCATAAGCCTACTGATGGTGGCTTGGATGATATATGGAATATTGATTCAGGAGCATCTAATCACATGACACCACATGGAGATTGGTCTGATGAGATGACTCTTGGTGTGCATGGTTATGTTTGCACATGAGATGATACACAGCATGACATTACACACAAGGGGTTGTGCCTCTGGTGATGCATGATGGTTAGACCAAGAAGCTGCGTGAAGTGTTGCATGTGCCTTCGATCACCAAGAACTTGTTGTTTGTTGGACAAATGGCTGAGCAAAACTTGCAAGTCCGATTTAATAAGGATGGATGCTTCATTGAGGAGTTTGGTAATGGCTGCAAGTTGATTGCAAAAGGGAAAAGGCAAGGAAGAATGGTTACTTTAGATGCACGCATGCCGCCACTAAAGGTTGCCATGTTTACCCATGGTACGGGTGTTGTCTCTGATTTGGAAATTTGGCACAAACACATTGGTCATATTAATATTTAGAAGCTGAAAAATATGCAGCATAAAGGCATTGTTGTTGGCCTACCAAAGTTCAACTATACTGCTTTAGAGCATGTTTGTCCTGCATGCCAGTTTGGAAAACAATCAAGGTTACCATTCACTAAGCATCTGTGGGAGAGTAGTAGACCTTTGCAGTTGATTCACTTTGATATCTGGGGTCCCGCACACACTACCTCGATGGGAGGTTCATCATATTATGTCACATAAGGATGAGGTCCTGCCTGCCTTCAAGCATTTCAAGCAACATGTTGAAAAGGACTTTGGGTCATATATCACATGCTTGAGATCAGATAATGGAGGTGAATATCTGTCAAATGAATTTGATGACTTCTTGGCCTATCATGGGATTAGACGGGAGCTTACATGCCCATATACACCACAGTAGAATGGAGTGGTTGAACGTAAGAATGGGGTGATTGGTTCGTCTGGTAGGGCCATGTTGAATGAAAAGAACTTACTTGATTATTATTGGGCAGAAGCACTTGCAACTACATTGTATGTGCTAAATCGAACTCCAACTATTGGCACTCATATGCTCACACCATATGAGAAATTGTATCGATAGAAGCCTGATGTCAATCATTTAAAAGTGTTTTGTAGCTTGGCATATGTGCATATACTAGATGAAAAGAGACGCAAGTTGGATCCCAAAGCTGAAAGATGTGCTACAACCCATCGACCAAGAAGACTATGGGATGTTGTTTTTGATGAGCTAGAATCTTGGTATGGCAAGCCGAAAGTGGCTGTTCCAAATGATGCATCTGCAGGTCATGCATATGATAAAAATTAGCAAATTAGTACATCCATATTTGGGCCTACATCTATTGGTTCTACTACAGTGAATCCTTGGTTTGGAAGGTTACACAATTCCACTGACACTCTGCTATGTTAGTGAGGGGGAGAGATAAAGGGAAAGCCAAGGTTGTTGAGGTGCTTTCGCAAGCTGAAAATGATGTCCCTACGCCATCAAATTGTGGCTATGATTCATCATGTAGTGATAGTTGGATAGTGAGCTGGGTATATTATCTATGTCTACACCTAGATTCAAGGGAAGCAGGTACATACCTCCTCATGAACGAGGAGAGTCAAGCACTCCAGTGAGAAGGTCACAGAGAGTCAGGTATGTTGTTGACAGGTTAACTTATAGTGGTTATGCTACTCGGCATTATGCATATATGACAAAAGTTATGGGACATACTGAGCTTACTCTCTTTGGTGACACTATGCAACATGGTCATTGGCAGAATGCCATGGATGAGGAGATGGATGGCCTTGCCACTAATCAGACTTGGGATTTGGTGGAGTTGCCTGAATGCAAGAATCCTATTGGTTGCAAATGGGTCTACAAAGTAAAATGCAAGTTCAATGGATCAGTGGAAAGGTATAAAGTAAGGCTAGTTGCCAAAGGGTATGCACAACACTATGGGCTTGATTATGAGGAAACTTTCAGCCCTATTGCCAAGATGGCAACTGTGAGAACTATCATAGCATTGGCTGCTGCAAATGGCTAGAAATTGTAGGAAATGGATGTCAAGAATGCTTTCCTAAATGGTGACTTGTTGGAGGAAGTCTATGTAAGAAAACAATACAACATCTGTGCTCAACAGATAACAGGATCTCGTACTCAAGAGAGAAAAGCAAATAGTATGGAGAATAAAAAATTTGATTACTATAGAACTGATACAATAGATGGCACTGCCTCCCGACAGTGCACTCCTGTGAAAGAAGCTTCGATGGCGAGTTGGAAACAGTAGAGGATGGAGGCTGGATGCTAAGGAATCAGGGTTGCTATAGCCAGTGACTAAATGGGATTCACGAGCTTGCTCTTATATAGCTACCAATCGTAGTCAGTTAGACCCAATTGGGTGACTGACCTAGTTTGCCCAAAATGGCCGCGGTCCCAAAATAGGCCACCGACCACACGATAGAACTGGTGCGCAAAATAGAGCACAACCATCCGAGATCATCTGGGGCCCCAAATGGGCCTCACAACATGAGAGTGGGTTGCTGCCCTAGGAAATGCTCCATCTACCCTCAATGCGGTGAGCATGGGATGCCTTCCCGCACTTGCATGTAGCCTAGTTGGTAGTGTGCCAACTCCGTCCACAGCCATCAGGCCACACATGGCCCCCATCTGGTGTCCAAACCAGGACCTACCGGATAACCGAGCTACTCAAATGCCTTCTCCTTATATGGGGGGGATTACAAGTAGAGTTAGCTGGTTCCCGCGTAGTTACACAAGAGTGGAGCATTGATATCTAACACCCCCCCTCAATGTCCACCTGCAAGTGAACTTACTTTTTCGAACTTATGCCAAGTCGATGAAGATGCCTCTCCAACAAGTCTCTTCCAAGAGCCTTTGTGAAGATGTCTGCAGCATTCTCTGTAGTCAAACAATACACCAAGTTGACCTCTCCATCCATGATGAGCTCGCGTACAAAGTGATATTGAATGTCAATGTGTTTTGTGCGAGTGTGGAACACAGGGTTCTTTGCAATCGCCATGCAACTCTGATTGTCACATGATAACTGCGTAGGCTTGTTCTGTGCTGCACCCATGTGCCCTAAAATCCTCCTCAACCACACTGCCTCACGAGAAGCAAAGCATGTTGATTTGTACTCAGCCTCAGTAGAAGAAAGAGCAACTGTGGGTTGCTTTTTGTTGACCCATGACACAGCTCCAGATCTAAGTGAGAAACAACAACCTGTCACTGACCTCCTGTTGTCCACGTCTCCTGCCCAATATGAGTCACAAAATCCAGTCAAGATGTTGCCCTTGATATAGGTGATGCCATAATCAAGTGTGCCTTTGATGTATTTTAGCACCTGCATCCCTGCCCTCAAATGGTTCTCCCGGGGCTTATTGGAAAACCTACTTAATACACCAGTTGCAAAGTTGATGTCCGACCGTGTGTTGCACAAGTAAATCTAACTACCCACAAGCCTTCTGTACTTTGCTTCATCCACCAGTGGTGATGAATCCTCGTTTGAGAGCTTCACGTCAACCTCCATAGGGGTGCCAACTATCTTGCACTCAGCCATGCCAAATGCCTTGAGTATCTCTCCAGCATACTTCAATTGTGAAATGAAGATCTGTTTTGGCTCTTGCCAAACTTTAATCCCCAAACAAAAATGCATCAGTCTGAGGTCTATCATTTTAAACTCTCTTCCTAGCAAATGCTTTGTCTGTGAGATCTTCTCTTCATGGTTCCCTGTTATGACAAGGTCATCCACATAAAGGACCACGATCATACACCTACCTCCTTCTCTGAAGATATACAAATTTGCATCAAATGGGCTCCTCCTGAACCCGTTTTGTAGAAAGTAGGCATCAATTCATTGGTACCACGCTCGTGGGGCCTGTTTCAACTCGTAAAGTGCCTTCTTCAGTTTATAGACTTTACCTTATGAACTGGGGATCACAAAACCTAGTGGTTGTTCCACGTGTACCTCCTCCTTGAGATCTCCATTCAGAAAGGTGGATTTTACATCCATTTGAAACATTGGCCAACTTCCCTAGGCTGCTAAAGCCAAAACACTACGAATTGTGGTTAGTCGAGCTGTGGGAGCAAAAGTATCCTGATAATCAAAACCATGTACCTGTGTGAATCCTTTTCCACGAGCCGATCCTTGTACTTATCCAATGTGCCGTCGGACTTATACTTGGTCTTGTACACCCACTTGGTGTCAATTACCTTATGTTTTGGTGGTCGATCAATAAGGTCCCAAGTGTTGTTCTTCATTATGGGGCCATACTCTAATTGGATAGCCTCCATCCACCTATCATCACCCTATGCCTCTTCAAGACACTTGGGTTCATCAGCACAGATCACCTCTGTCATCAAAGCATAGTTGACCAAGTGTTCCTGTACCCTTCTTTGCTCCTCTAATCTCTTGGGGCGCCGGTGGTGTCCGGATGGTTCCTCCTCAATGGCTGGAGGTTCTCTGCTGTCCAAAAGCTACTTTACCCACTTCGAGAATGGTCGTTGCTATTGTGGTTCTGCAGGCTCTTCTTCATCTTCTTTATCTTGAATCCTCCCAAGCACCGTTGGGGGAGTTCGATCTGCTGTTGGTGGTGGTACTGAATGGATATCCTGGTCTTATTTGTCTAGGAAGGAAGCATCCTCCTCCAATTGATGCGGCTGTTTTGAGAAGACCACATTGCGACTTACTATTACCTTCTTGGTAACAGGGTTATAGAGACGGTAACCCTTCACCTCTTCACTATAGCCCAAGAAAATACACTTCCGACTCTTCGGTTCCCATTTGGTCCTGTTAGCATCAGGGACATGCACAAAACAATCACATCCAAAAACTCTGAAATGTGCAGCTAAAGGTTTCTTACCAGAAAAGGCCTGCAGTGGAGTCATCTCATTCATAGCCTTTGTGTAGCTATGATTCACAATGTAAACTGCCATGTTACATGCTTCAGCCCAGAAAGTCTTTGGCAAATATTTCCCTTTCATCATACTCCTGCCCATTTCATAGATGACACGCATCTTGCGCTCTGCTACTCCATTTTGCTGTGATGTATGTGGCGGGGGTTTCTACCTCTTGATCCTGTGACTTTTGTAGTAACTTTCGAATTCAGTTGATGTGAACTCTTCACCTCTGTCTGATCTCAATTTCTTCACCTTCCTCCCCGTTTCTTTCTCGACCATTACATGCCATTCCTTGAACTTACTAAAAGCCTCGTCTTTAGTCTTCAGGAAGTATATCCATATCCTTCTACTAAAGTTGTCGATTAGTGTCATGAAGTAGTAGGAACGACCCAAAGCTTTTGTCTCCATCTTTCCGCAGAGGTCAGTGTGAACAAGCTCTAAAGGAGCCTTTGCCCTGCTGGCCTCTTTAGGAAAGGGCTGCCGATGCTGCTTGCCCATCATGCAAGCTTCACATACATCGGGCAGATCTGTAATTTCTAGTAGGTCTGCAATGATTCCACTTTTATGCATCTCCTTCAAAAAACTAAGGTTTAGATGACCAAACCTCTCAAGCCATAGCTTAGTGTTCTTCACATCAGCTCGAGCACTGAAAGCTGAGAGTTTGTAGATGTTTTATTCTACCCAAGTCCATGTTGGCATAGAGTCAACATACTCCCAGATCCATTTGATTACCCATCCTCGGGTTATGGCTTATTGCAATCACGAACCTGGGTTGCCATGCCTTTAATCCAGTGGCTGTGGAACTTGTGGCAGGCTAGTCGATCTTGCTGTAAAGCCTTGGCACCATACAATTTTTGCTCAGTTTCTAGGTAGCCTATACCCACCATTTGCTAGAATAGAGATATGTGGCATGCTTCCAAGAAGATCACTCTTTGATAGAGTCAGCTTGTAATCTGAGCATTGACCCTTTCATTGGGATTAAAGTTGAGTGGAGGAAAATGGGAATCAAGGTAACATGGGACCTCCAGAATGAATTCCAATGTTTTACAAAATATAGCACTTTGGCGAAGGAAGCGATCAATGTTGCCACGCATTATTTGCTCATGCTGCTGAAGTGCTCGGACCATTGTGCCTTGGATATTCCATTCTACATCAGAGTATGGTTCGATCATTGGCCAATTAATGGTTCAATCTTCAGCCAAAGTGTGTATGTTGGCTTTCCATTTTTCACACTGTGGAACTGCATATAGAACTTGGGATGGGTTCTGAGACATGGAGGTGCCCGTAGGTACTCCTTCAAGAAGATTACATCAAAGAGCTTAGGGCGGCGCCAATCAAGTTGTGGATCCAACTAGCTAATCCAACCTTCACTAATTTCATGCTGACAAAGTTTGGTAGGAAAGTTGTCCAGGGTCCATCCACCTCGGGTTTTCATATCAGGATATTTGCTCCAAAATTCCTTGATGGGGTTACTGGGAAGTGGTATCTCATCAAAATCATACCCATCATTGGAACTTGGCATGGGCGTACGAATTGGATTATCTAGATCCTGATATTCGAAATCAAATACTATGTCAGTTTTTGTTGATGGAAGCACAAGTAGTGTCGGAGGTGATGACGGGGTAGGGAGAGAATCAGGGGACATGGAAGAGAAATATGGTAGAGTGTTAGTTGCAGAAGGGGGAGCAGAGGGGAGGGGGGGAAGAAGTGGGCAAATGGTTTGAGCAGCTTGGTAATCCTCAAGGGTAGGATTACCAAGGGAGGGGAAAAAGCTAGGTATGAGGGGCTCGTAAGTTTGTGACCATTGGGTTAGTTGAAAATGGTGAGAGGCATGAGCAAAGAGACGATGGGAATAGATGTTAGGATGGAGCTCGGGGAAGGTTAAGAGGGTGGTAGCAGTGAGGGTAAGTGAGATTATGATGTTGGCAGAGAGAGTGGTTAGATATGGAAAGTTGGATGTGAGATAGGCCTTGTCATCTTCCGATGGTTTTAGTCCCAATGGAACGTATTGTTCGATGAGCAAATATGATCCTGAGTTGGAGTTGCTTCCATTGGATAAGCATGCATGCATTGAGGTGATCTTCCACTTGTAGAGAAACCACAAACTCTTGGTACACCATTGTTGTGCATTGTAGTGGGGCGTCATTGGTGTTGTTTTCCAATGCCTCATTATTGTGCACTAGAAATTGGAGTTCAAGCTTGGAGATGATTATCTTTGGGAGTGCATCTCATTCATTTTTTCTTTGTATTGATGGTAGATGGTTGTGTATGCCTCCTTAAGCTTTCTCATTTGCAAGGTGACCTTTGCCTATTGAGGAATGTCTTTAGTGGTATTGGACCATTGGTCCAAGACTTGTGCTTGTGAAGTGTTGGCCTCTTGAACGATAGCAAGTTGGTCTTTTAAGATTCTACATTCCCTTGTAAGCTCGTGAATGTTGAAGGCATGTATTTCCAAAGATTATTTCATGTTTTCATGCTTGTCTTTGCAACCTTGGAGCTCTTTTTCTTTGTGAATTAGAGTGAGTCGAGCTTGGGCCACTACCACCATTTGTTCCGCATGTGCAGATGTCAAGGAGTTATAGTAGGTCTGTAGGATTACCGTTGCTTCTACTGCCACAGTCTGCTATGTTTGACTTCGGTGGAGGTTGGAGGTCACATCCCTTACTTCCTTATCTTGAGCTTAGAGAGCTTGGTTCATGCGTTCTTCTTCTACCTCCTTCTCATCTATCTATGCTTGAAGTTCCTTGACCTCTATGGCAATTGCCTGCAATTGGTCTTCAATTTCTGATGCAGTCTACCTTTCCAATTCTCTTGCATATTCTTCCTTGGCCAGGCTAGTATATAGTTCTGACATTTGGATCATTTGGCTAGCTTGATGTTGGAGAATGACAGACGGTGATGAGGTTTGGTGATATTACTAGTACAAGTGGTGCCCATGTAGCCATCTCGATGATTCTGTAGTACTTGGGGGAGGTTGTTCCAATGGCATTTCAGTCCCTTGTGTACAAAATAGTCATACTGTTGATCTGGCACTAGCTCCCCTTGTGGCTCATCGACTAGCATGGCATCGATGGGTGGTTCGAGTGCTGATGTAGCCTTAGGCTCTAGTGCTGATCTTTCCTTTGGTTTGAGTGCCGATCTTGTCTCGAACTCTGGTTGCTACTGTTGGTGGAGACATATTGGTTGTAGTTGTGCACCAAGCTGTAGCATCTCGTGGGGCGATTTCGCAATCCCGACCTCCAGCATAGGTATTTCTGCTAAGGAATCTGCACTTATTAATGTGATAGTAGGAGAAGTTGGTGACGGCTCCCATACTAGTGAGAAGGGTATGTCCAACTCTTCAATTGGTTTTGGTGACTGGAGTAGAGCCATTTCTCTTTCTTGTAGTTTTTTTTAAATGATTATACCCAATAAGTGTGGAGTTTTACATATTTGGCCTGAAGAACCATCGAGTTTCTTTGTAAAGAAGATGATGAAGTGCTGGACCCAATCTTGTTTTAGCTTCCTACTTAGCAAGACAAATGTGTGGAGGGGAAGGGAGCGATTCTTGCCACACTTATCCCCCAAGATTATGGAAAGGAATTGTGTTGCTTCCTGAGGCGATGGTCAAGGATTGTGCGAAGCAATATGCCGTCTCTATGGATCGGTGTGCCCTTGGTGAGGAGAGACTGTACTTCAAGAAACCATGCATTAGCAGGCTGTTTAGGGTATTTGCAACCTTGTGTTGCTAGTGAGAAAGCCCTTTGAATGACTGTACTATCAAGGATAATGTTGAGTGGGCTCTGTTGTATAGTGATTGTACCGTACTTGCCAACCTTTGCATTGTTGGAGTAGTAAGAATAAAGAAAGCCCCTGATGTATGTGGTCATTGTAGGACTTTCCTCCAAGGTTTTTAGGCTCTCATGCAAACTACCTAGACCCCTTTGCTCTAAGTAAGATGTTGCTTCCTGGGAAAGAGCATAAGTCTATGTGGGTGGCCAAACAAGTTCTAGTGAATTGGCTCGATCAATAATTGTGTAGGCCGGTGGTGACTGGGGTGGCATTTATTCTTCTTGGTCATGCACTGAATCCTTTTTGGAGCTATCGCTTTGGACCACAAATGCCTGTGGTCGCCATGGTTTTGCAAGGATGTAGATGGCTCTGAACTCTGGAGGGGGTCTCGTGGTTGAGGCGGTGGGCTCTTTCTACGCATCCCCAACAACGATGCCAAATGGTCGTTCTTTCCTACTGCTTTCGTAGGAAGAGTAGGGTATTCTAAGTATGCATGGTTTCGAGGCTTTTTGTCATCTAAAGATATATTGGGGTTGTTGTTTGTAGTATACGTGTAGCTTAGGACCTCGAGTCGTGTTCTGGTGAGAGACATAGGCTTAAGCGTGGTAAGCAAACATAGTGCATGCATGTGTAAAAGGAATGTGTATCATCATGGTTGAGGTAATGAAGGCTTTCACCTTCATTGAGGGTTGAGGGTTTAGGAGGAGTTTAAGGGTTAGGAGGAGGTTCCAGGGTTTAGAAGAGGTTCCATGGTTAAAAGGAGGTTCCAAGGTTTAGAAGGTGGTTCTAGAGTTAGGAGTTCCAAGGTTTAGCAGGAGGTTCCAGGGTTAGGACTTCCAGAGTTTAGAAGAGGTTCCAAGGTTTAGGGTATAGTACATGGTGGAGAACTCATCTCCCTTGTAGATCATGGAGATTAAGGGTTGAGGAACTTAGGGTTTAGGGGGAGCATAGGAGTGGGAGAGGAAGAAGGTGTAAGAGCATGGGGGAAAGAGGAGAAAGAAGGGAGGAGGGAGGAGGAGGAGGAGGGAAGAGGAGGAGGGAGGAGGAGAGAGGAGGTGGAGGAAGAGGGAGGAGGAGGAGGAGGGAGGAGGAGAGGGAGAGGATGGGTTGTAAGGATGGAGGAGAGCGGAGGAGGGGTTGCAAGGTTAGCACATGCTTTTGGATGTGGACTGCAAGGAAGCATGGATACTTGAGACAATTGCTTGGAATACCAAAGTAGAACTCAACACAATGCCCCAAAGAGTGTGGGCTTCATTCCATTATGGGGTATTTATACAAGTTGGAGAGATTCTCACTCTGCATGTAGGAATTGTAACACATTCTCTCTCTACATGTAGAAGTTGTATGTAGAAGTTGTAACACATTCTCTTCCCATAGGTAGAACTCGCATATAGAAGTTGTAACACATTCTCTTTCTACATGTAGAACTCACATATAGAAGTTGTAACACATTCTCTTTCTACATGTAGGACTCGCATATAGAAGTTGCATGTAGAAGTCGTATGTAGAACTTGCATGTAGAACTCGCATGTACAAGTACGGTATGTAGAACTTGCATGTAGGAGTTGTATGTAGAACTTTTATGTAGAACATGCAAATTGGATTTCTAAAAGGGATTATTTCTAGCCTTATGCAAGTACAACTGAAGCTTTGCCGCTACTCTACATAGCAAAGAGATAATGGAGAGAATAGATGTTAGGATGGAGCTCGGGGAAGGTTAAGAGGGTGGTAGTAGCAAGGGTAAGTGTGGTTATGATGTTGGTAGAAAGAGTGGTTAGATATGGGAAGTTGGATGTGAGATAGGCCCTATCATCTTCTGACACTTCTTTTTGTTGGTGCATTGAAAAGATCAGCTGAATGGGTGGGATGCTAGATATGTTGTACCTTGCAAATAATAGCGTTGGCCTTTGTAACACTGGAAACAAACCTGCAATAACCATGAGGGGAGGACTACCCAAGAGGCATACATGTGCAATGAAAACATCCATCCTAAGTGTTATAAACCCGGCATGTATAGAGAGGCAGAAGATATTTTTCTCATATTCAGACAAGTCTTGGGAAATTATGCACAGGGTTTTAGTCTGGATGGAATGTTCCCATTTGATTGTTGGATCAGAAGATATGATCTTGAGTTGGAGTTGCTTCAATTGGATAAGCACGCATGCATTGAGGTGATCTTCCACTTGTAGAGTAGCCACAAGCTCTTGGTACACCACTTTTGTGCATTGTAGTGGGGCATCATTGGTGTTGTCTTCCAATGCCTCATTGTTGTGCACTAGCAATTGGAGTTCAAGCTTGGAGATTATTATCTTTTGGGAGTGCATCTCATTCATTTTTTCTTTGTATTGATGGTAGATGGTTGTGTATGCCTCCTTAAGCTTTCTCATTTACAAGGTGACCTTTGCCTATTGAGGAATGTCTTTAGTGGTATTGGACCATTGGTCCAAGACTTGTGCTTGTGAAGTTCTGGCCTCTTGAATGATAGCAAGTTGGTCTTTTAAGATTCTTCTGTTGAGATATCGAGCTGCACTCGTGATATGCCAGGGTGACCATTGTGCATTTATGTCACCGACTTGTTAACTACAGATGCAGTTGGTACACTGCCCATGAATAATAGCTGGATGACAGCTATCTTTATGTACTCTAGTTAGTGGCTTAGTTAGTATGCCACCTAGGTTAGCTGAGTTTGGTTTGAGAACCACGTATAGGGTTCACCTATTCCTTTTGTACTTAGAGAGTTATTTTGGCTTTCACAACTAACAAGAGGAAAACTATTTTTACCCTCCACCTTTGTGTGTATTCCCCCATTGTGTATGTGAGAAAGCTGCAAGTGAGACTCCTTACTTCTCTCCCACTCTCTTCACATGGTATTAGAGCTCGGTTCATGGTAAGGAGCTCAAGAAAGCAAACCAAGTTCATGGTGTCTTGGTAAGAGGATTAGTGTTGCTTTCCTTTTTCGAGTTTGGGAGCAAATCTCTACAGGTAGCATAGCCAGAAAGTGCAAGAGTGCACTATCTCAAATTGGGATGCCCTTCACAGTGTGATGGTGCAGTGACATTATTTTTTTGATTCAAGGCCATTTCAGGGCCCATTTTAGTGGTGGAAGTTTTCCACAGGCACTCAAAAAAGTGTTGTGTTTTTGCTTTGCGACCACTGTTCTGCAGGTCGGTGAAAAGTTGCCACAGAAATTGCATCGTATGCCTATGTGCATAGATATTGGGAGTGATAGAATCATTCTTATTGCCTGTTGATGCAAAATCGTCACTAGGAAGTGACTGTGTGGTCAAATACCACTTTCGTCAGTTTTGCAGATTCACTCTTGTGAGGCAGAAGTTGTGTTTTTTGTAGTGATATAATATTTTTGCAGTGTTTTGTAATGGCGTCTGATGCTCTTTCATAGATAGTCATTGAAAAGCTTGACAAGAACAACTTCCAAGCAGGGAAGTTTAGAATGACAAATTTCCTTAAGGGAAAAGGCTATTGGGAGTTCATTACTGGAGTTGAACAAGAACCAATTATTCCTAATGTTCCCAATCAATAGGAGTTGCAAGCATTTAAAGGATGGCATGAAGAGCCATAAAAGTTATGTACTGGTTGTCTATCAGTATTTTAGATTCTATGATTGTGCATATTTAGGATGCAAGCATGCCAAAGGAGGCATGGGATACTTTGACAAAAATGTATAGCACAAATACGCAAGCCAAGAAAATGTAGCTCAAGCAAGAGTTGCATAATGTGCAGAGAGAAAATATGAGCATCAATGACTACCACATGAAGGTGAAGAAGATTGTAGATGCACTTGCTTCCATTAGGTCGCCAGTGTCATGATACAATATAATCCTAACTAAGGAAGGCTTGGTTTCCCAAGTCTTGATTTTTGTCAAGCATGGCTTGCGTGTTGATGTAGTAGCGCTTTAGTCAGCTCCCATCTATTGTTGTGTTGAATTGGACTCCATCCAATGTCTCTAGTAGCACAGCTCTGATGGGACTTATCTTTTGTACTCGATAGGGTCCTTGACCTAGATACTTTAGTTTTCCCTTGTGTACTTTGGCATTGTATAACAAGACTAAGTCGCCCTCCTTGATGTCTTTAGCTTTCATAGTTCTGTCAAACCATGCCTTTCTTCTGAGTTCTTCTATTGTCATGGCATGGTAGGAGACTAGTCTTATCTCTATATGCTTCTCCAACTGATAGAGCCTTTCTTTCAAGGATTCATGGTTTCCCTATGAAGAGAGTGGGAGAGAAGTAAGGAGTCTCACTTGCAGCTTTCTCACATACACAATGGGGGAATTCACACAAAGGTGGAGGCTGAAAACAATTTTCCTCTTCTTAGTTGTGAAAGACAAAAGAACTCTCTCTAAGTACAAAAGGAATAGATGAACCCTATATGTGGGTCTCAAACCAAACTCAGCTAACCTACACACAAAGGTGGAGGCTGAAAATAGTTTTCCTCTTCTTAGTTGTGAAAGACAAAAGAACTCTCTCTAAGTACAAAAGGAATAGATGAACCCTATATGTGGGTCTCAAACCAAACTCAGCTAACCTAGGTGGCATAGTGACTGAGCCACTAACTAGAGTACATAAAGATAGCTGTCATCCAGCTATTATTCATGGGCGGTGTACCAACCACATCTGCAGCTAACAAGTCGGTCTAACAAGTCGGTGACATAAATGCACAATGGTCACCCTGGCATATCACGAGTGGAGCTCGATATCTCAACACTCCCCCTCAAGCTCAATCCTAATTCCTACACACCAAGTAGGTCTCTAAACTTGCACAGCTTCTTTGCACCTAATACCTTCATGAATATGTCAGCTACCTGATCATCTATGCTGACATAAACCAAATGAATATAACCTACTAGGACCTTCTCCTACACATAGTGATAATGCACCTCAATGTGCTTTGTTTTAGCATGATAGACTGGGTTATTTGCCAAGTGTATACTGCTCATGTTGTCACAATAAATGACAACTGGTGCATCTATATACTGATGCATATCATAAAGTAGCTTATGCAACCAAGCTACCTCACATGTAGCCATTGCTGCACCCCTGTACTCAGCCTTTGTGCTCGACAAGGCAACTGTAGATTGTTTCTTGCTGCTCCAAGTTACTGCAGCACTCCCAAAAGAGAACACATATCCATTGGTAGATCGTCTATCAAAAATACTACTAGCCCAATCAGCATCAGTGTATCCATGCAACTGTATCTGAACCCCAGTCTCATAAAATAGTCCATAATACAATGTGGACTTCACATCCCTCAGTATGCTAGCTGCATCCAAATGTGATTTCCTTGGAGCCTGCATAAATTGACTTACCAACCCAACAGCATAGCTCAAATTTGGCCCAGTAATAGTCATATAAATTAGACTTACTAGTATGCGTGTGTACATAGTAGGGTCTTCCAGAAGCTCACCTGCATCTATGCTCAGCTTCACATTCTGCCTCAAAGGAACTGAAATAGGCTTATAGCCTGTTATCCCATATTTGGACAGCATGCCCAATCCGAACTGCCTCTGCAAGAGCCATATCCCACTTGTGGATCTAATCACCTCAATGCCCAAGAAGTAACGAAGCTCTCCCAAATCCTTCATCTCAAACTTCTGCTTCAATAGCATTTTCACATGAAGGATATCTTCATCACTATCACCTGTGATGATCAAATCATCAACGTAAATAACAAGCAGCATAATACCTTTCTCTATTTTTCTCACATAAAGAGAGAAATTTGCCGTGGAAATTTGAAAGCCAATAGTGACAAGATACTGTCCTATCTTGTCAGACCATGCTTTGGGTGCTTGGTTCAAGCCATACAAGGCTTTCTTCAACCTGCAAACAAACTTAGGATGAACAGCATGCACATAACCTGGTGGCTGCTCCATATAGACCTCTTCTTGCAAATCACCATGCAAGAAGGCATTCTTTACATCCATCTGATGTAAAGACCATCCCTTTGATGCAGCCATAGCAATGACTGCTCTTATGGTTGCCATCCTTGCAATGGGACTGAATGCTTCTTTATAATCAATGCCATATGTCTGTGCATACCCCTTGACAACTAATCTTGCCTGGTATCTTCTCATAGAACCATCTGCATTGTGCTTCACCTTATAGACCCACTTGCAGCCAATCGCATTCTTGTCTTTAGGTAAAGGCACCAATTCCCATCTAGCATTTGCTTCCAAGGCATCCATTTCTTCATCCATGGCTTTCTTCCATTTTTCTTTTCCCATGGCTTGCTCAAAAGAAGTGGGTTCTAGCTCATGTATCACTTTGACCATATAGGCATAGTGAATGGCTCTAAATTCATCATATTTCAGCCTATCCACAGGATACTTAACTTTGGTAGACCTGCACAAAATAGGCTCACTACCAGGTGCTCTCAAAACATCCCTTGTCTTCCTTAGTCCAAGTGTAACAATAGAAGGAATACCCAACTCGTCATCAAGGCTCTATTCTGAGCCACTGGATTCACCATCCATGTAAGAGTGACCTGCATTCACATCAACCATGGGCTGATCTACTTTCTCTTTTCCCTTTCATCATACTTCCATAGCACTATCTGCATTGCTTTGAGGAGATTCTCCTGATCTCAATCTGCCTATCCATGGTGAAGTATGTGAACCACGGCTAGAGGACACTACAAGTCCACTAATATTTTGTGATTGCTACTGTGAATTCTGTGCAGCTTTACCATTTTGTGCATCTACATCATCAATCACATTTACTGGTTTATACTAGCTACTCATCTCATAAAAAACAACATCTCTACTCACTATAAACTTACGAGTAGAAGGGTTATAGCATCTATACCCTTTCTACTGCAGAGAATAACTAATAAAGATGCACTTCTCAGCTTTTGGATCCAAGTTGGATCTCAACTCATTTGGCACATGAACATAGGCACTGCAACCAAAAACTTTCAAATGAGAAATATATGGTTTCCTTCCAGTATACCTCTCCTCTAGCGTCATGCCATGTATTGCTGCATTGGGAGTCCTGTTCATTATGTAGACTACTGTAGCAACTGCTTTAGCCCAATAATAATCTAGCAGGTCTTTTTCATTGAGCATGGCATGAGATACCTCTCCATTATGCCTATTTTTCCTTTCCGCAAGTCCATTTTTCTGTGGGGTATGATTGCATGAATATTGCTGCTTTATGCCATGCTCCTACAGGAACCTTGCAAACTCATTTGAGAGGTACTCTCCCCCTCCATCTAACCTTAGGCATTTTATTTGCAGGCCTGTTTCTTTCTCAACCATAGCTTTAAAAGCTTTGAAATGCTCAAACACTTCACTTTTCTTTTTCATAATATACACCCAAACTTTTTTGCTGTACTCATCAATAAAAGTGACAAAATAATGATAGCCTCCAATAGATGCAGCTTTAGTAGTCCACACATCAGAGTGGATTAATTCCAATGCCTTCTTACTCTCTTGAACATGTCTAGGAAATGGTTTCCTTACCTGTTTTCCAAATTGAAAGGCTTCACATACCTTATGCAATTCTGCAACCTTGAACTTAGGCAATCCTACAACAATATTTTGGGCCTACATTAATTTAAGTCGCTGTACATTAACATGACTAATACGTTTATGCTAGATATCAATAACTACAACTACACTAGTCCCATGTGCAAACATTGCTGCACTCAATTCAAGCATGTGTGCATCGAACGTAAACATCCTGCCCTTCTTCTTCCCTTTTGCTATCAAGCGACCTTTATTTTCATATCCTCAACAAAGCATCCATGAGGATTAAATCTGACCTGCAAGCCTTGCTCAACCATTTGACCAACAAAAACTAGGTTCTTAGTGATATTCAGGACATGGAATACATCAGACAGGTATTTCTTTTTCCCATCCTGCATAGACAAAGGAATTTTACCAATTTGCACAATAGGATGTGCAGTATCATCACCAATCTCCACAAATCCTAGTCTTTCCACTTTCCTTGCATCCTGCATCCATTCTGCATGACTTGTCATGTGGTTTGATGCACCTGAGTCAAGATACCACACCATTGCTTTCTTCTGCACTTGTCACAGACTTGGTCATGTGTTGCACCATAAATGCTCATTTCTGTCATCAACCAGTCTACTAGAGGATGCATAATTGCCTTACTGCAATTTTCCATTCATGATGTCATTTTGCCTTTTGTAGCAATCTTTAGTGATATGACCCATTTCACCATAGTAGTAGCATTCAACATTGCTGTTTGCATTTGGGCCTCTCTGCCATCCACCACGACCTCTTTGGCTCCCGTTGCCTCTAAGGTTACCACGTCCTCCTCCATAGGCCTGGTTTTCTTGAATTTGCTGCATATTCTAATTTTTACCATGGCCTCCAGATCGGCCTGCTCTACCTCTACCTCTACCTGTTCCAGCATTTGAGTATGTTCACTCTGTGCCAACATGAACTTATGTAGAAAGAGAATGTGATATAACTTTGTGTTACAACTTTGTGATACAACTTCGTGATACAAATTTGTGTCACAACTTTCATGAACATAACACTCAAGGGCAAGGAGAGTAAATTTTTTTTCCATTTCTAGCCAAACATATCAACCCCAAGCATCAACCTTGGGTTACTACCTTAAGAAATTTTCTTTATTTCTTAAATAGAAGCCACATGATAAACAATCAGGCTAGGTAGTGGACACGAATGCGTAGAGCTTGCAATTTTGATCATTTTATCTTTTTTCAAAAAAGCAAACCGAGCTATCTATAAAGAGTTATGGCTAGGGAAGAGTTTAGGGTTAAACCCTAAACCTAAACTCAAATCCTATAAAAACCAACTCCACCCCCTCATTCTTCATCTTTCACTTTTTGCCTCCATTCTCTTCTTCATTCTGAGCCCTACACAAGACACTCCTCCCTCTCCATCGACCACCACCTTACTCCCATCCTCACATTGTAAGTAACTTTGAGCCCATCTCACAGCGATAACCCTGCCATCCACCCACCGTCCATTGTTGCTCAACAATCCCGTTACATCAAGAAAGACCTAGAGAGCGTTCAAGTGACGACCTCTCCCTCCCTTTCGATTTCCATCCGTTAAGTTTTTTATTTCTTCTCTCTTTCCCCCCCTCCCATTTCCACCACCCCCTCCCCCTCCCCCCTCCATCTCCCCCTCCCCCTCCCCCCTTTCCCCCCTCCATTTCCACCTCCCCCTCCCCCCTTTCCCCCCTCCATTTCCACCTCCCCCCTCCCCCTCCCCCCCTCCCCCATCCATCTTTACCTCCCCCTCCCCCCTTCATCTCCATTTTCACCTCCCCCTCCCCCTTCCCCCTCCATTTCCACCTCCCCCTCCCCCTCCATCTCCACCACCCCCTCCCCCCTCCCCCTTTCCCCCCTCCATCTCCATCTCCCCCTCCCCCTCCCTCTTTCCCTCCCCCTTTCTCTCTCTCTCTGTTTTCCTCCCCCCTCCATCTCTCCCACCCCCTCCCCCCTTCTCCCCCTCCATCTCCACCACCCCCTCCCCCCCCCCCCCCTCCCCCCTCCCCCCTCCATCTCCATCTCCACCACCCCTACCCCTTCCCCCCTCCATCTCCACCTCCGCCTCCCCCTTCCCCCCTCCCCCTTCCCCTCCCCCTCCCCCCTCCATCTCCACCTCCTCCCCCCCTCCCCCTCCCCTCCCCCCTCCATCTCCATCTCCACCTCCCCCTCCCCCTCTCCCCTCCATTTTCACCTCCCCCTCCCCCCTCCATCTCCATCTCCACCTCCACCTCCCCCTTCCCCCCCTCTTCCACCTCCCCCTCCCCCCCTCCCCCCTCTATCTTCACCTCCCCCTCCCCCCTTCATCTCCATTTTCACCTCCCCCTCCCCCTCCCCCCTCCACCACCACCACCCCATCCCCCCTCCCCCCCCCCCTCCATCCCCACCACCCCCTTCCCCCCTCCCCCTCCCATTTCCACCACCCTCTCCCCCCTCCATCTCCACCACCACCACCCCCTCCCCCCTCCATCTCCACCACCCCCTCCCTTTTTCCCTCCCCCTTTCTCTCTCTCTCTTTCCCTCCCCCTTCCTCTCTCTTTCTTTTTCTCTCACTCCCTTTCTCTCTCTCTCTCTCACCCCCCCTTACACCCCCTCTCTCTACCATCCCCCTCTCTCTCTTTTCTCTCTCCTCTCTCTCTCTCTCTCTCTCTCTCTCTCTCTCTCTCTCTCTCACTCGCTCTCTCATTCTCTCCCCCTCCCCCCCCTCTCTCTCTCTCTCTCTCTCCCCCCCCTACCCCCCTCTCTCTACCATCCCCCTCTCTCTCTTTTCTCTCTCCATTCTCTCTCTCTCTCTCTCTCTCTCTCTCTCTCCCCCTCTTACCCCCCCCTCTCTACCATCCCCCTCCTGCTTCTCTCTTCCCCCCCTCGAGCCCCCCTCTCTCTACCAATTTCCCCCCTCTCATCCTACCACCCCCCTCCCCCTCTCCCCACTCCACCCTCCCTCCACCCCCTGTCGCCCCGTGGCGGTGCCCTGCAGAGCTGCCTGCCCTGCCCCGCCCACCACCCTACCCCACCACCCTCCCCGGCCCCCACCCGCCCCATCGCCCACCGCCCCGCCCCCCCACCTCTCACCTGCCCTCACCCCCCGCCTGCCGCTCGTCGACCCCCACCTCTCACCTACCCTCACCCCGGCCCGCCGCCCCGCCCCCTCTCCTCTCCCCCCTTTCCCCCTCCCCTCTCACCCTCTCCCCCCCTCCCCCTGTTCAAAACCCCCCTTTCCCCCCCGCCGCGCCACCGCGAGGAAACTTCCCTGTTTAAAAAAAAAAAAAGAAAAGACGTATTATTTTCTTACATGGTATCACAGCTTGGACTCTAGCAAGAAGATTTGGTAGTGTGTTTCTGTTTGCGAGCAGATTGTGAGAGATGGCCCAGCCCGCAAGACTGCAAATCCCACCGTTCGGTGAAAGCAAAAAGTTGGACAGCTCTAACTATCCTCTCTGAAAGTTCAAGATTAAGACCATCCTAAGCGCATATGAGCTTTGGGACACTGCTACTAGGGTGGACGTGAGGCCGGTTCCGAGACCGAATCTAGCCAATGCAGGACAACAGATAGTACCAACTGCGGATGAGATTCTCGCATGGACAAGAAGAAATGCAGATGTGCTGTGTTCTATTGTCTGCAGTGTTAGTGATTCCATCATGGCGGAGGAAGGCATGGATGGTCTTGAAAAATCAGTACGAGACCACGAATCAAACACGGATTCAGAATCTAGAGACTCAACTCATGAACAAGAAATTGTCCGAGAATGAAGCGGCATAGAAGTTCAACACTAGGGTGAAGAATCTGTGCGATCAGATGACTGCGATTAGCATCACCATCACCAGCGAGAATCTAGCATGAAGGTGCATATGGATTCTCCCACCAAAGTACAATGGTCTTGTTATAGCGCTGAATATGCAAAACAGAAATCCGCCCCTCAACTTTGATGATTTCAGTGCAATGCTTCTAGAGGAGGAGATGCATCAAAAGATGAGGACTAGAGAAGATTCGGCTTTCTGGATTAGATCAAAGAAAGGTAAGGGTAAGGACTCTAGTAACCCATCTTCTTCTGGTGATAAAAAGAGAAAGAAGAAGATCAAGTACTTCTATTGCAACAAGGCAGGCACAAGTAGAATGAGTGCCACAAGCAGATTGCAAATGAGAAGAACGGAGTAAAGAAAGAGTCCAACAATAGCGCGTAGGCAGTACCAATAGAGCTATTCATTGCAATTAAGGAGATTTGCATAGAGGCAGTTCATGTACCTGCGGATGAACCTTGGATCATTGACAGTGATGCATCACGCCACATGACCAGTTGGAAGGATTGGTATACCTCTCTACAGCCGGTAGGGAATGACATCATTGTAGCAGTCGACAATGATGCAAAATGTCCAGCAAAGGGAAAAGGTACGATTGCTCTCAAGTCAGATGGAGTAGTAAAACAGTTGTCCGATGTTCTTTATGTGCCAGATATCAAGAGGAACTTGTTGTCCATTTCTGCGATCACGGATCAGGACCTCAAAGTTCAATTCGATAAGAATGGTGCACAGATCCTGGATCTTCAAGGAAAGGTCATTGGTAAAGGTACACGACGCAACAACATTTATGAACTCTCAGCTTTCAGTGCTCGAGCGGATGTGAAGAACACTAAGCTGTGGCATAAGAGGTTTGGTCATCTAAACCTTAGTTCTTTGAAGGAGATGCATAAAAGTGGAATGATTGTAGACCTACCAGAAATTTCAGATCTACTCGATGTATGTGAATCTTGCATGATGGGCAAGTAGCATTGGCAGCCCTTTCCTAAAGAGGCCAGCAGGGCAAAGGCTCCTCTAGAGCTCATTCACACGGACCTCTGTGGAAAGATGGAGACGGAAGCTTTGGGTGGTTCCTTCTACTTCATGACGCTAATCGATGACTACAGTAGAAGGATATAGATATACTTCCTGAAGACAAAAGACGAGGCTTTCAGTAGGTTTAAGGAATGGCATGTAATGGTCGAGAAAGAATCGGGGAGGAAGGTGAAGAAGCTGAGATCAGACAGAGGTGGAGAGTTCATATCGACTGAATTTGAAAGTTACTACAAAAGTCACGGAATCAAGAGGCAGAAACCCTTGCCACATACATCATAGCAAAATGGAGTAGCAAAACGCAAGATGTGCGTCATCTGCGAGATGGGCCAGAGGATGATGAAAGGGAAAGATTTGCCAAATACTTTCTAGGCTGAAGCATGTAACACTGTAGTTTACATTCTCAATCGTAGCTACACAAAGGCTATGGATGGGATGACTCCACTGTAGGCCTTTTCTGGTAAGAAACCTTCAGTTGCACATTTCAAAGTTTTTGGATGTGATTGTTTTGTGCATGTACTTGATGCTACCAGGACCAAATGGGAACCGAAGAGCCGGAAGTGTATTTTCTTGGGCTACAGTGAAGAGGCGAAGGGTTACCATCTCTATAACCCTGTTACCAAGAAGTTAATTATAAGTTGTGATGTGGTCTTCTCAGAATAGCCGCATCAATTGGAGGAGGATGCTTCCCCCAGACAACCAAGACCAGGATATCCATCCAGTACCGCCACCAACAGCAGACCGAACTCCCCCAATGGTTCTTGGGAGGATTCAAGACAAAGAAGATGAAGAAGAGCTTGCAGAACCACAACAGCAACGGCCATTCCCGCCACAGAAGAAGCTTTTGGATGGCAGAGAACCTCTAGCCATTGAGGAGGAACCATCCGAACACCACCAGTCCAAGAGATTAGAGGAGCAAAGAAGGGCGCAGGAACACTTGGTCAACTATGCTTTGATGAAAGAAGTGATCCGTGCTGATGAACCCAAGTCTTGAAGAGGCACAGGGCGACGATAGGTGGATGGAGGCTATGCACTTGGAGTATGGCTCCATAATGAAGAACAACACTTCGGACCTTGTGGATCGACCACCAAAATGCAAGGTAATCGGAACCAAGTGGGTGTACAAGACCAAGTACAAGTCCGATGGCATGTTGGATAAGTACAAGGCTCGGCTCATGGCAAAAGGATTTCCATAGGTACATGGTTTTGATTATCAAGATACTTTTGCTCCACAGCTTGACTAACCACAATTCGCAGTGTTTTGGCTTTAGCTGCCAAGGGAAGTTGGCCTGTGTTTAAAATGGATGTGAAATCTGCCTTTTTGAATAGAGATCTCAAGGAGGAGGTAAATGTGGAACAACCACCAGGTTTTGAGATCCCCGGTTCAGAAGGTAAAGTCTGCAAACTGAAGAAGGCACTTTAAGGGCTGAAATAGGCCCCACAAGCGTGGTACTAGCGAATTGATGCCTACTTTCTACAAAATGGGTTCAGGAGGAGCCCATTTGATGCAAATTTGTATATCTTCAGAGAAAGAGGCAGGTGTATGATCATGGTCCTTTATGTGGACGACCTTGTCATAACAGGGAACCATGAAGAGAAGATCTCGCAGACGAAGCATTTGCCAAGAAGAGAGTTTGAAATGACAGACCTCGGACTGATGCATTTTTGTTTGGGGTTTAGCAAGTCCTCCGTGGGGACATACTACTATGTATAATGGAAATTGTGACCAAGTGGAAAGTTATCAGTGGCATGGAGACCTGCTCTTATTACACTCACTTGGAGAAAGTCCTCTAGCAAAGAATCGTATGTCCAGTAGGTGATTCTTCCTCACATGAGTTAACGATTCATCAAGAACTTGTGAAACCCTCCACTGCAGATGAGATATGATGTCATTGTTGCAATGCGTTTCAAGCAATAATTGTCAAGGTTGAAACTACATGGTTATGAACAATCGATACTTTATCCTAATACTAGGAAAGTAACACACATCTCTCCATAACCTTCTGATGCACCATCCACATGGTGGACGTTCGAGCCCCGGGGGATTCACTCTTCATTAAAGGGGGGCGTCACCTGCGTGCATGAACTTCAAGAAAACCCCCTATTTAAGATCCATGTAGGATGATAAAACACCCCTATTTAAGCTTATAAGATACCACCAAAATTCTATTATGTCCCCCCCTTTTCTTAAATCTACGTTATTTCTCAAGCATTTAGATTACACAAAAAGAAAATTTTGATTACTTTCCCTATGACTATTTAAAACCATAAACAAAACCAAACTTGTTCGGACTGGTTATGCAATGTAGCCTATACTAAGTCCCCCCCTCTTAAATATGGCATGGCCCCCTAACTTAAATTCCATATTGGGAAAAAAGAAAAAGGGCCCCCACCCCTAATGTATAAGCTTATGCCCCATTTCAAAAAAACCCCCTATTGTACACTCACGTGTGATATCATAAGTTTCCCCCTGTGAATCCCCCGGGGTTCGAGCTTTGATTCTAAGAGTGAAACCATATTAATTGGAAATTAGATTGGAACTTAAAGAATAAAACAATTTAGAAAGTGAGATTACAAGTAGGAGTAAACTTATACCATGCGAGCAGCCACCTCAGCCCAATCGACCATCACTCCCTACATCTCTTGCTTAATAAACCATGGCTTTATTCCTATGTGGAACCCACGTCTCATCTCTATGTCTATGGGAAAGTGACCCATCACATCTTGTTGTGGGCCAAATTTACGAGAGTTAGGTAAAGTGCATGTGATATGTAGTAAAACAAATAGAACAATACATTAAATGAGAAGAAGTAGACTTACCATGGTTACCTGAAATGCCAACCGTCCACCTGCACCAAAGTGCGAAGTACCTATGGTGTCTAGCCATCTCCTCGCAACACCCCTCTGACCCTCGAATAGTTCGGGATGGTCCTTGTACTACTTCTTGAAAAACTTCCAGTCAACTTTGTCTACCTAGCTGGGTTTAACCTTTCCCTTTGCGGTGGAAATATGCAAGATTGACCTATGATGCTTCGAGAGGACCCCCATGCACTCTTTCATGTAATCCAAATTGAACTCCCAATTTGGGGGGTTAAGATATTGTCTTTTCAATTCATCGATGACTGCCTTCTTCTTTTTGTCATCTTGGTACCGCCAGTAAGTAGCTATGGATTAGGGAATGCTTAGTGGGCTAATGCAAGGGGCTTGGAGGGTCCAAAGAGGCCTAACCAGCCCAACCTAGGTGGGTTAAGCCCACATTTGAGCCCACCTCCCCCCATCAATGAGGGGAGGGGGCCACGTTTTGAAATTTGAATTTCAAATTTCGAATCTCCCTCCCTCCCTCTCTCTCTCTCTCTCTCCCTCCCTCTCTCTCCCTCCATCCCTACCTCCCTCCCTCCTCCTCCTCCCTCTCCCTCTCCCTCTCCCTCCCTCCCCCTCTCCCCTCCTCCGTCTTGCTCCTCCTCCTCCCTCCTCCCTCTCCCCTCCTCCTCCTTTTGGCTCCTAATCCCTCCTTCCTCTCCCCTCCTTCTCCAGCTGCCCAGGATCCCTCTCCTCTGCTCCTCCCTCCTACAGAATCTCTCCCCTCCTCCTCCCTCTTGTAGCATCTCTCCCCTCCTCCTCCCTTCTATAGCAGCTCCTTCCCTCTCTTCTACACCTGTCACCCTACTTTTCTCCTCCTCTTCCTCTTGCCCTCATCTTCTTCTCCTCCTCCCTCTTCCTTGCTACTCTCTCCCTCTGACTGCTCCATCTTTGCCAGCTCTCCCCTACATTTTATCCTGCATCACTGATACCTCTCTTTAAGTACTCATGGCACCATTCGAGGACACCAGCAAGTACCATGTGACCCTACAAATGGAGGTAGAATATGCAAGCACACATTCTTTGGGATATAGTGGAACTCCTCAAAGTGTGCTCTACAATCTTTGATTGCAAGGGAAGAAGCATCTTGACCTTTGGGTGGATGGAAACTTGTATCCTTTAGACCCTACCACCCAAAAGAGTCCTCCTTTTCATACAGTGCATGATGTTCGGTTTGTTGGCCAGGGACATGCTAGATTGCTCAGTTATTGCAATCGATTGAACCATTCTTAGACATTGGCCATGCAAGCAAGCGAGGTGCAGAGAGCCCAAGCAGAAGAACTTGCACATTTGGGAAATATTACTATTGTGGCAATGCATAATAGTATGCAAGATCTCCAATTGCAAAACAAAGAACTCAATGACAAAGCACATGCACTAGACTTGGAGCAACATGAATTGGAAGAATCAATCTAGAAGCTTGTTGAAAGCAAACAAGATTTGGAAAGGTCTATCTATGGCCAAGTTCAACATGCTGTGGAGAAGGAACGAGAGAAGTCAATAGAATGAGTACAAAAGTTGAAGGGAACACCTTTGAGACTGAAGGAGAGGAAAAGACAATTGCAATCTATGGATGCATTGTCAACCAATAGTGGTGCCCGAAAGAGGAGAATACGGGCTGTAAATTTAGTTCCCCAAATTTTCAATGAAATTTCTTACCCCAAAATATTTGATGTGTTGCATTCTTTCCACTAAGACTCATTTGTACTCTACTTTAGGAATTTCATGGAGTATGTGATGGGAACAATGGAAATGGATGATAGTGATCCTTCATATGTTCTAAGAAGTTTAATAAAGCCAAGTGATGTCATGGAAGTGTTGAAGGACCCTAGACAAAAAGGGCTATGTAAACAAGTTGCTAGAGAGGTAATGAAGAATTTCAAGGGCCTCGTCTAAGCAAAAGAGGTGCTTGGAGCTTGTGATGGTACTGGTGTAAGTCGTGAAGCTTACAAGTCTAAATTTTTTAAAATTTTCAAGTCTACTATGGAGGAAAAGTATAAGATATCTACAATGCCATTGCCAACACCGTGGTCTGTAAGGCTTGCATGTCAAGAAACAAACCAATGTGCTTGGAGGATACCATTGTGTAAGTGGCACAATGACTTGGAAGAGTAAAAAGAAATCTGGCATCCAAATGTTTGAGATGAATGCTTTCAATAATGTTTACGTGGATGTAGAGAATTTGCAAAGAACCATGGTCAAATTCTATGGGATGAGAGAAGAAGGTAAGAGAAATTCCCTCTTCACATTCAAATTTATTTCTTCTGATTTCTATATCCTTACTGAATTTCTCTTTCATTGTACAGATGACAAGCTAGTATTTGTTATAAAAATGGATGAAGCTCAGTTGATAAAAGAGCACAAGCTAGAGAGGGTGAGCATTTGTATTATGAATGACACCTTGCATTTTGCTCAAGGGGATGAGGAAGTTGAGTAGGGTTTCTCAGTCCAATCTGAGGACATATGGTGGCTTGTAGCCTTTGAGAACCCAAAGGAGTGCCACGAGACATTGAAGTGGGTTTTGGAGAGAACCGGCATCTCGTCGATTATTCGAAGACAAGAGGCATGACAAACATTAATTGTGGATGGGCATGAAACGTTTGAAGTTGAATGGCATCTAGCTGGTGATTTGAAGACCCTCAAGTGCTTGTATGGTTGTGATACAAGTGCAGATGCAAAATGGACATGCTTGTATTGCACCCACTCTCAAAAGATGCAAAAGGGAAGCCTACAGTGGGAAAATGGCATCCTTTCTTACAACCAAAGTGCAGCCCTTGTCACAAAAAGGATCCTAAGTGGGACCCCATTCTACCAATTCCATTGGAGCAGGTACACATGTGTACTTTACATGCTAAACTGTGTATACTTGATAAGTTACTCTATCTCCATCTAGTTTATGCTTGGAATTTGAGGCCACAGCAAGTATCTGCACAATGCATTGCAAAAGTTGAAGGACTAGATGCACCATGGTTTGTGGAGCAATGGGGCCCTCTGTCCATTTGGAATACTCAAGGAATGGAGAAATCACACTACAGAGCAAAGGCAGCATACTTCAAGAATACAAGGCATGGGGGTGGTATCGGGTGAAGCAATGCACTACATGAAATGTTTGATTAGTTTTATAGATGTCTAGAGGCCACGACTCTCAAGCGTGATAAGGTAGAGGTCTCAAGTCTCGCAAAATTGGTTCAACACGTTAAGAAGACAAGGAGATGTGCTGCTTGGAAGTCCTCAATAGGGAGCCAAGGGGTTGTGCTTTGGTTGCGATGTAGAGTCAGACAGTAGAGTCAGACAGGGGAGGCATTGGGTCCTAAGAGAGCCCCAAATATAAAATGTTTGATGAATAAAGTTAACACTATTTTGAGTCAATTCCAAAATTCAAAAATTTGTTTGGAAATTGTAGAATTGCATGTGCAATATGGCAGGGCAGAGGGGTGAGTGGGTTGGGAGGGAGTGTAAAGAAAGAGGGAGAGAGATAGGAGACTCAAGTTCAGCTTTCTTCACAACACACAAAAGAGAGAGGACACAAGGTTGGAGGGTGAAGCCTTTCTTCACTTTTGCACACAACAACAATACAATAGAAGAGGGAAATACCCTATATGTCAAAACCTAGAATACGTGGTTCATATGTGAACCCAAACCAAAAACATACGTGGTAGTCTAACTACACCACGAGTACAACTAACATAGGCGGTGACATAAATGATAGTCATCCAGGAGATATGTCGGGGATAGAGCTTGATATCTCAACAGGGAGAGTGGTGAAGATTAAGTATTACCGAACTGGCGACAAAAGACTGGGGGGGAGGAGGTACACTCAAAAAACCCTAATGTAGACCACCTCAAACCACCTTTGATAACCACCTCACCTGTACCTTGCATGGCCTATACCACACATCACCCATGCATTGGACAGCTTGCATAGTCCAATCAAACAACACCGTGACTAGTAAACACGAACACTCGTGTACACACAAGTGGCAATTGCCTCACTACCCAATACACCACTCTATTTACCTTAGACCTCAAAATTATCTCCATGAGGGTGACCTCATTGGTAATGCCAACACAAAACAAATCCCTCTCTCAGCTGAAATGGGGAGAGAATATCAAAGCACAGGCTCATCCCTACCAATCTTGTTGCCTTAAAACATACAAGTGCTTGCTCATAAGGACCTAGAAGACAAATGTATCTATCTATCAACGGTTCACAAAGAACGCTTGCTCACAAAGCACAATAAACACTCCATAAAATTCTCACAAAGAGCTCTAGAGTGCCACTGCTACTATTTAAACATGACCCCAAACATGGAGAATGCTATTTGGCCACTTTTCTCTCATAATCCCCTACTCTGCACTACTTTGTTCCATGCTCCCTCCTCCAGATCTTGTTTTCCCTTGGTCTGCTACTTTGCTCCATGCTCCCTCCTATTCTCTCATATGCCTCATCTTCTCCCCTACTCATCCTCTCCACTAATCTTTTCACCATGGCAGGAACCGTAGGATACATAGCCAACAATACTACCCTCCCCTTGATACAATGTGATTCCAATCTTGTCTGCTTTCTCATATAAGATCATTGTGCTGTAGTCTCTAGTAATTGAAATACTTACTCTTTTTTAATTTCTTCATAATCTCCATTGATTTCTCCCACATCTCCAGGTTGCTACCTTAGATGGAACCCATCGTTGTGGTTTCATGGAGATACGTCTAGAAAAATACAATTAAACTTCTAGAAAATGCAATTGATGATATGTCCCTTAAGGGCTCCCCTCTAGGGGCAAGGGCCATATTAAGATGAATTATACAATATCTAGGATGCCACTAGATAGATATGGCATGTTGATATGGCCCTTGCTCCTAAAAGGGATTCGGGCCACATCATAAATTGCAATCTCCTTGGTTCCACAAGGATATACATTTTCCATGGTACATAAATATATAACTCCAAGAACCAACGTGGTGGCTATCATAGATCTCCTTTTGTTTATCAACATGGTGGTCATCATAATAGATGCTCTATAGAAATTAAAAAAAATAGAAAGACGTGCTCATAGATGCTTTGCACAATTTAAAAAAAAAAACAAAATGATGTGTGGTTGCACAGAATGATGTGTATGCTGTGTGGTTGCAAGAATCCCATTTCTATAGTTTGCAATACAATTCTTATGCCAACAACATTTTAATTTGCATGATTCCATACACGTCTCTAGAGCCGATGATTACAATTTCGAATAAAACATTACAACTCCAAAACATTTACATCACAAAGCATTCATTGTTAAAACATTGCACAAGGAAATTGAATGCCAAAAAAATAAGAGGACTGTATATTAGTTCATAGCCCAAAAAGTGCTTATATATGCATACAGCACGAAGCCAAGCCACCTATGGCTTCAAGTATAAAAAATAAGAGGAGTATATTAATTCATTGCCCAAAAAGTTCTTGTATATACATATAGCATGAGAAGCCAAGCCACCTATGGATTTAAGTACAAAAAAGGATAGCTAGCACTACTTCTATGACTAATCGTAGGCATCCTCATTCTTTCTCTCATCTTCATTGCCTTCTTCATCCTCAATATCCTTGCCTTCCTCCTCCTTAATATCCCCAGGAGCCTATAAATGAGGGACAACATGTATCAATGTATGAAAAATCAAATTTGTATTTAGAACATTGACATTTTTTAAGTACTTTTAAATACCTACAAGGGCGCTCCAGTAGCTCGGATATACTGCTCCTCAGTAATCAACCCCTCATCATAGAAGTGCCTCCAAGTATGTCGCCTACAATGCCCACGATAATAGGATATCTCGGTAGGAGTAAGGTATTTGCCCATGATATCAAGCTACAAGATGACACAATTTGTAGAGGTGTTAGTACAAAGGAACAACCTCCTGATAAACCACATAAACACAATATAATTTGAGATCGATACTTACAAATTGGGCATCCCATGATGCAATACCCCCTGCTCCAAAATTCATGTTTCCATATTGCTCCATCTGGTTCCATCGTGCCTCCATGTGATGCATACTCGAGTTCCCTACCTTCATCTCTTTCTTCCACTTGCGCTTATGAGTGGTGTAAGGTTGGCCCCTTAGTGGTTCACCTCCCTCTCTCCTAGTAATCTCGGCTAGTGCCTGCCTCTTAAGCAAAGACCTCTTATATGCAAGGATAATGGTAATCCTTGTCTTTGCCCATTTGTTAGTAAACTCAACACGTTTTGGATTGGGATAGCTGTTGCGTATAGTGTTGATGGTATCATTAGCCAAACTTTTTATTTGCTCTTTAAATGGAATAAAGAAATCTTATAGTTGTTATGAACTACACAGCACATGAAGGCCATGATGTCATTCCCCCATGTATCTAGCAAGATGTCGCCCATCTCAGTGATATCATAGTAGATCATACCATCACCCTATGGCACGTTTGCATCTGAATCCTCCCTACCCCCAGTGCTGCCCCCAAAGCACTGTGCAATGCATCCTGTGCCAGAGCTCTCCCTACCACTACGCTTGCTGCCATGTCATAATGAGATACTTGTGAAGATTGTGGGAGAGAGGGAAGGAGTCTCACTTGAGGCTTTCTCACAATCACAATGGGGGAATACACACAAAGGTGGAGGCTGAAAACAGTTTTCCTCTTCTTAGTTGTGAAAGCCAAAAGAACTCAAGTACAAAGAAATAGAAGAAACCTATATGTGGGTCTCAAACCAAACTCAACTAACTAAGGTGGCATACTAACTGAGCCACAAACTATAGTAGATAAGGATAGCTGTCATCCAGCTATTATTCGTGGGCGGTGTACCAACCGCATCTCCAGCTAACAAGTCGGTGACATAAGTACACAACGATCACCCTGGCATATCTCGAGTGGAGCTCGATATCTCAACACTCCCCCTCGAGCTCAATCCCAAATCCTGCACACCAACAAGCAGGTCTCTGAACTTGCGCAGCTTCTCTGCACCCAATGCTTTCGTGAATATGTCAGCTACCTGATCCTCTGTGCTGACATAAACTAGATCAATAAGACCTAGTAAAACCTTCTCCCGCACATAGTGATAATGCACCTCAATGTGCTTTGTTCTGGCATGAAAGACTGGGTTCTTTGCCAAGTGTATACTGCTCATGTTGTCACAATAAATGACAACCGGCCCATCTGATGCATATCATAGAGTAGCTTATGCAACCAAGCTACCTCACATGCAGCCATTGCTGCACCCCTGTACTCAGCCTCTGTGCTCGACAAGAGGCAACTGTAGGCTGTTTCTTGTTGCTCTAAGTGACTGCAGCACTCCCAAAAGAGAACACATATCCACTGGTAGATCATCTATCAGAAATGCTACCAGCCCAATCAGCATCAGTGTATCCATGCAACTGTATCTGAACCCCAGCCTCATAAAATAGTCCATACTGCAATGTGGACTTCACATACCTGAGTATGCGTCTAGCCGCATCCAAATGCGGTTTCCTTGGAGCCTGCATAAACTGACTTACCAACCCAACAGCATAGCTCAAATCTGGCTTGGTAATAGTCATGTAAATCAAACTTCCTACTATGCGTCTGTACATAGTAGGGTCTTCCAGAAGCTCACCTGCATCTGTGCTCAGCTTCACATTCTGCTCCAAAGGAACTGAAATAGGCTTACAGCCTGTCATCCCATATTTGGACAGCATGTCCAATCCATACTGCCTCTGCAAGAGCTGTATCCCACTTGGTGATCTAATCACCTCAATGCCCAAGAAATAACGCAGCTCTCCCAAATCCTTCATCTCAAACTTTTGCCTCAATAGCATTTTCACATGAAGGATATCTTCATCACTATCACCTGTGATGATCAAATCATCAACATCAATGACCAGCAGCATAATCCCTTTCTTTGTTTTTCTCACATAGAGTGAGAAATCTGCCTTGGAAATCTGAAAGCCAATAGTGACAAGATACTGTCCTATCTTGTCAGACCATGCTCTAGGTGCTTGCTTCAAGCCATACAAGGCTTTCTTCAACCTGCAAACAAACTCAGGATGAATAGCATGAACATAACCTGCTGGCTGCTCCATAAAGACCTCTTCTTGCAAATCACCATGCAAGAAGGCATTCTTTACATCCATCTGATGTAAAGACCATCCCTTTGATGTAGCCATAGCAATGGCTGCTCTTACGGTTGCCATCCTTGCAACCGGGCTAAAAGTTTCTTCATAATCAATGCCATATGTTTGTGCATACCCCTTGACAACTAATCTTGCCTTGTATCTATTCACAGAACCATCTGCATTGTGCTTGATCTTATAAACCCACTTACAGCCAATTGCATTCTTGCCTTTAGGCAAAGGCACCAATTCCCATGTAGCATTAGCATCCAAGGCATCCATTTCTTCATCCATGGCTTTCTCCCATTTTTCATTTCCCATGGCTTGCTCAAAAGAAGTGGGTTCTGGTTCCTGTATCACTTTGACCATATAGGCATAGTGAATGGCTGTAAATCCATCATATTTCAGCCTATCCACAGGATACCTAACCCTGGTAGACCTGCGCAAAATAGGCTCACTTCCAGGTGCTCTCAAAACATCCCTGGTCTTCCTTACTCCAGGTGTAACAACAGAAGGAATACCCAACTCATCATCAATGCTCTGTTTTGAGCCACTGGATTCACCATCCACATAAGAGTGACCTGCATTCACATCAAACATGGGTTGATCTACCTTCTCTTTTCCTTTTCGTGATACCTGCGTACCACTATCTGCATTGCTTTGAGGACATTCTCCTGATCTCAATCTACCTGTCCATGGTGAAGTATGTGAACCACTGCTAGAGGACACTCTAGGTCCACTGATATTTTGTGATTGCTGCTGTGCATTCTGTGGAGCATTACCATTTTGTGCATCTACATCAATCATCACATTTACTGGTTTATACCAGCTGCTCATCTCATAAAAAACAACATCTCTGCTCACTGTGAACTTACGTGTAGAAGGGTTATAGCATCTATACCCTTTCTGCTGCAGAGAATAACCAATAAAGACGCACTTCTCAGCTTTTGGATCCAACTTGGACCTAAACTCATCTGGCACATGGACATAAGCAATGCAACCAAAAATCTTCAAATGAGAAATATCTGGTTTTCTACCAGTATACATCTCCTCTGGCGTCATGCCATGTATTGCTGTAGTGGAAGTCCTGTTCATTATATAGACTGCTGTAGCAACTGCTTCAGCCCAATAATAATCTGGTAGATCTTTTTCATTTAGCATAGCCCGAGATACCTCTCCAATATGCTTGTTTTTTCTTTCTGCAATTCCATTTTGCTGTGGGGTATGACTGCATGAATATTGCTGCTTTATACCATGCTCCTGAAAGAACCTTGCAAACTCATTTGAGAGGTACTCTCCCCCTCCATCTGACCTTAGGCATTTTATTTGCAGGCCTGTTTCTTTTTCAACCATAGCTTTGAAAGCTTTGAAGTGCCCAAACACTTCACTTTTCTTTTTCATAAAATACACCCACAGTTTTCTACTGAAGTCATCAATAAATGTGACAAAATAGTGACAGCCTCCAATAGATGCAGCTTTTGCAGTCCACACATCAGAGTGGATTAATTCCAATGGTTTTTTACTCTCTTGAACATGCCTAGGAAAAGGTTTCCTTGCCTGTTTCCCAAATTGACAAGCTTCACAAATCTTGTGCATTTCTGCAACCTTGAATTTTGGCAATCCTGCAACAATATTTTGGGCTTGCATTGATTTAAGTCGCTGTATATTAACATGACCAATGCGTTTGTGCCAGATATCAATATCTGCAACTACACCGGCAGGAGTTGCACAATCTGCAGAGAGAAAATTTGAGCATAAATGACTACCACATGAAGGTGAAGAAAATTACAGATGCACTTGCTTCCATTGGGTCGCCAGTGGATGATGATGATTTGGTTTCTGTGACCTTGAATGGTCTAGGAAAGGATTATGCACAGTTCCGGACATCCATTGCCGTCCGTGAAAACTTTCCTGATTTTGAGGAGTTGATTGCTCTTCTAATTTCTGAAGAGCAGAGAAATGGGGGTGCATCTTCTTCAGCAGGAACTTCAAAAGAAACTGTCTTCTACTCAAATGCTGGCAGTGGTAGAGGCAGAGGTAGAGGAGGCCGATCTGCAGGCCATGGTAGAAATCAGAATATGCAGCAAACGCAAGACAACTAGTCCTATGCAGGAGGACGTGGTAACTCTAGAGGCAGGGGGAGCCAAAGAGGCCGTGGTGGATGGCAGAGAAGCCAAAATGCAAATAGCAATGTTGAATGCTACTATTGTGGCAAAATGGGTCATATGGCTAAAGACTGCTACAAAAAGCAGAATGACATTATGAGTGGAAAATTGCAGCAAGTCAATTATGCATCCTCTAGTAGACAGGGTGATGAAAGAAATGAGCATTTGTTTATGGTGCAGCATATGACAAATTCTGTAACAAGTGCAGAAGAAAGCAATGATGTGTGGTATGTTGACTCGGGTGCGTCAAACCACATGATAGGTCACGCTGAATGGATGCAGGATGCAAGAAAAATGGAAAAACCAGGATTTGTGGAGACTGGTGATGATACTGCACATCCTATTGTGCAGATTGGCAAAATTCCTTTGTCTATGCAGGATGGGAAAAAGAAATACTTGTCTGATGTATTTCATGTCCCGAACATCACCAAGAACCTGGTTTCTGTTGGTCAGATGGTTGAGCAGGGCTTGCAGGTCAGATTTAATCCTCATGGATGCTTTGTTGAGGATATGAAAAATAATGGTCGCTTGATAGCAAAAGGAAAGAAGAAGGACAGGATGTTTACGTTGGATGCAGACATGCCTGAATTGAGTGCAACAATGTTTGCACATGGGACCTGGCTTGCGTATTTGTGCTATACATTTTTGCCAAAGTATCCCATGCCTCCTTTGGCATATTTGCATCCTGAATATGCACAATCATGGAGTCCGAAATACTGATAGACAGCCAGTACATAACTTTCCTGGCTCTCTCATGCCATCCTTTGAATGCCTGCATTTCCTGTTGACTTGGAACATTAGGAAGAACAGGTTCTTCTTCATTTCCTGTAATGAATTCCCAATAGCCTTTTCCCATCAAGAAATTCGTCATTCTAAACTTCCATGCCTGGAAGTTGTTCTTGTCAAGCTTTTCAGTGACAATCTGTGAAAGAGAATCAGATGCCATTACAGAACACTGCAAAATATTCTGTCACTGCAAAAAAACACAGCTTTTTGCCTCACACGAGCAGATCTGCAAAACTGACGAAAGTGGTATTTCACCACACAGTCACTTCCTAGTGACGATTTTGCATCAACAGGCAACAGGCATTAATCTGCAACTCCCAATATCTCTGCACACAGGCATACGATGCAATTTGTGCGGCACCTTTCCACCAACTAGCCGCGCAGCAGTGGTCGCACAGCAAAAAACAGGGCCTTTTTCTGAGTGCCTACGAAGAACTTCCACCTTCAAAACGGGCCCCGAAACGGCCTCAAATCAGAAAAATAAAGTCACTCGGGGCTTTGCCCTGCCCCGCAGCATATACTGCGCTCTCGCCACACCACGAAGGGCGTCTCAATCTAAAATAGTGCACTCCTGCACTTCTGGCTGTGCTACCTGCAGAGATTTGCTCCCAAACTCGAAATAGGAAAGCAACAGTGGTCCTCTTACCAGGACACCACGAACTTGGCTTGCTTTCTTGAGCTCCTTACCACGAACAAGGCTCTGATACCATGTGAAGATTGTGGGTGAGAGGGAAGGAGTCTCACTTGAGGCTTTCTCACAATCACAATGGGGGAATACACACAAAGGTGGAGGCTGAAAACAGTTTTCCTCTTCTTAGTTGTGAAAGCCAAAAGAACTCAAGTACAAAGAAATAGAAGAACCCTATATGTGGGTCTCAAACCAAACTCAACTAACTAAGGTGGTATACTAACTGAGCCACAAACTATAGTAGATAAGGATAGCTGTCATCCAGCTATTATTCATGGGTGGTGTACCAACCGCATCTCCTAACAAGTCGGTGACATAAGTACACAACGGTCACCCTGGCATATCTCGAGTGGAGCTCGATATCTCAACAATACTACGATGGACACTTGCCTCTGGAGAAGGGGATCCTCATTGCACGGGAGTACGCCATGGCTCTGCGATCTAGAAGGGACTCCTGATCATAGGGGAGAAGGGACTCTTGATGATCGGGGAGAAGTTTGGTGGATGTGCCGCCTATTATGTTGTCTCAACTCCACAGGAGTAGTCTCAGGTGGTGTGGGTGTGGGGTGGTTTGGAGTTTGTACTGTTGACTCATGAGGGGTGTTTTGAGTGCTTGTCATGTATGTATATAACTCTTGTGAAGTGGGAGGGTGCCCCAAAATGTTATATAACTATTGTAATAAGGCATCTCGAGGGTTAGGCAAGCCTTTTGAAGAGCTTCCTAGCCACATGATGAACTGTAGAAAACTGCAGAAAGAAGAGTAGAAGGGTTGAAGATAAGAAGAGTAGAGAAGAGAAGAGAAGAAAGAAATAAGTAAGAGGGGTGTTTTCCATCATCCATGCCCTCTTTCCATATGCATATATAAAAGAGTTATGCCAATTTCCCTCATGTGATCCTGTGATTTCCATGATGCATGCCCTCTTTCCTTATCCCACCGCCCTCATGCTGCAGTCCCAATTTCCATCATGCAATCCCTAATTTCCATCATCCATGCAATCCTTATTTCCTCATGAATGCTTAACGCATTGAAAATTCAACTTAAACATGCATGCAAGGGAAAGGAAAAGGGAAGGATTGAGAAAGAGAAGAGAAAGAGAAGGAAAAATGGAAGGAGAAGGGAGACAGGAGAATGGAAGGAGAAGGGAGATGGGAAGGGGAAGGGGAAGGGGAAGGGGAAGGAGAAGGAGAAGGAGAAGGAGAAGAAGGATAGAATTGTTCAAAATAATTTTTGATGCACTATTAGACACGCTACGATAGACGACAAATCTTGACAAAAATTGACGACAGACCGACCGACCCCTAAAAAGAACAAAAGTACCCAAATACATTCTTTCTTGCATGCGACAAAGGACAAATCTAAAGAGAACAACTTTTCACAAGCACAAGAAGCATCATAGATTGAGAGAGAAGAGCAATTGACAAGAGACTTACCTTGGATAGAGGTATGAAAAGCTTCTTCTTTTTCTTCTCAAAAGCTTCTTCTCCTTCTTCTCTTGTGGCTTCCTTCTTCACCCTCTTCTCTTGTATGCTTGGAGATGAGGTGTAAGCTTCTTGGAGGTAGGTGTGGGTGTTGAAAGGAATGAAAGCATGGTAGAGTGAGGAAATGAATGAAATGTAGGTTTAAAAACTAGGTAACACATCTATTGGCGCATCTACACTGTGTATTAGATGTGTATATAGATGCATTTAATAGTGTAGATGCACGAGAGATGCACTAATAGATGTGTTGATAGATGTGTTACATAGTTTTGGGACTCAATTTGCAAGCACTAACACTTTTGTTGAGTTGTTATTACTTGTAGGATGTCTTCATCTTCAACAAGTATCTCCAGTGAGGATGAATCCCTACGTATCCACCATTGAGAAATGTGGTTGGAGCAAAAAATCAAATTTATGTGTGATCAATGTTGAGGAAACATGTATAGTGGATGTAGAATTACACTCAGTCACATCTCAAAGTACGGAGAATGGGATGCGATCATATCTATGGTAAGTGTTAAAGCATTGAGGTTGATTTAGATACCTATGGGTGTTCAAGTGTTTGATATATGATCCTTTTCTAATTTCATACCGGATGTAGTGCCACACCCGCATATGTTGCCCTATGCTTGTCATGAGGAGGAGAAGCGTCATCAATATGAGGTGTGATCTTTAGGAGGGACCGTTATGGATGCATGGAGTGATGGTGATAGTAGCCCTCCCCCATTACTTCATGAGGCCGTGGAGGAGGAGGTGTTCAATGATATGGTGCGAGATTTATTTGCCCATCCATCCTAAGGTAGGGATGATAGCATGGAACATGACGATCTTCTACTACAACATCGACACCAGTATTTGAGGGGTGCACATTCTCTATTCTACGTGCTTCCCTTGAGTTACTAAACTTGCAAACCATTTATGGATGGAGCAATGGAGGTTTGAATGCATTACTCAAGTAAGCTTTTTGTTTTGCAAACATGGAGAATTATGGAAATGGATCAATTACTGGAATACTTTTTCTCATTTATGGTCTTCACGTGCGGTTATTGTCTAAAATGCTTCCAAGGGAGAATAAATTACCGATCTCAAGAGATATGGCGAGGCAACATGTGACATCTCTTGGAGGGTTGGATTACAAGCTCATCCATGTGTGCATCAATGATTGCATTCTATTTCATGGAGCACATAAGGAGGCTCAAGAGTGTCCTACTTGTGGTGAGGCAAGATATAGAGCAGATCTCAAAACTTTGGACGTTCCTCGTAAGGTTCTGCGACATTTTCCCATAATCCCTTGCATCCAACATATGTTCAAGTGCAAATCCATTGCAGAGCTCATGTCATGGCATTCCTCCCATCAATCAACCGATGGCAAGTGGAGATCTCCCGCAAACACTCTTGCATGGAAGCATATTGAAGACACATGGCCAAGCTTCGAGGAAGAACCTAGGAACTTGAGACTTGGATTGAGTATGGATGGTGTGAACCCATTTGCTCTCAAAAGAACCTTTTACAGTGTATGGCTAGTGATATTGGCCTCTATGGCGAGTGATATTGGTGTATAGACATGTTATGTTATCCCTTCTAATTCTAGGGAAACATAAAGTCAAAAACGTGGATGTTTATCTAGAGCCTTTGATTGATGAGCTGGAGATACTTTGAAGAGGCATGATGTGAGGCCTACCTCATCATGAGACTTCACATGCAAGGTAGTTTTGACATGGATGATGCATGACTTCCTAGGCTATGGTGAGTGTTCAAGTAAGCATTAAACTTTTAATTATGAGTAGGCAATCAATGTTACCCACCTTGCTTATGCAATTGCATCTATTGTTTAGGTCTCACTACATTTGGATACCATGCATGTCTTGTTTGTGGTCCTTCTCTAGTTGCTTCATGGCCATAGGACTTGAATAAGGTCATCTATGAGAATCACCATCAATTTCTCCCACTTCTAATCATCCTAGAGATGTCACCCCTTGGAATGAAGTCCCCCCACAGTCACTCACTGCAAGAGATTGGAACTAAATTTGGGACCTTCCCATGACTCCTCCTCCACATGGCATGAGTTGGTAAGGGTTCGTAGCTATTGTGTGCTATGTTGAATGGAAATAAAGATTGCATGCTAACACCATATTTTGTTTAGATAATCCATCTTTTATCGGCTACCATATTGGTCCCATCTTAAGATCAATCACCTGCTTGATCCCATGCATATCTTCAAGAATGTGGCATCTACCATTTGGGAACATTTGAATGGGATGCGAGATTCCTTGAGCATAAGGGAGGATCTATGCACTACGAGGAGGATGCGTGAAGCTTGGCCACAAGAGAGGCCGAATTGGCGTGTCTTTTTACCCCGTGCACCATGGACGTTATCAAAGAAAGAGATGGTGGCAGTGAAGTAGGCTATCACTACAATTCGTACTCCCACTGGATGCATGAGGTGTTTAAAGGGGGCCTTCATAAAGAGCAAGAAAAGAGGTGTAGAGAAATTATATGGCTTGAAATCTCATGATTGGCACAAGATGCTCCAAGTAAGTATGACTTGGCATAATCTCTTTTGCCTTCCAAATTTGTGAGTGTAGAAGCAACTAATCAACCATTGCTCATGTGTTCAATTCATACTACCTACTAGCATTTCCCATAGTGCATCGAAGGACGTGAAGGATTATATTTACAAGATGGGCAAGTATGTGAGGTACTTCACACTATACAAAATGTGAAGTGTTTCAATGCATGATGCAAGGTTTTCATATTGCTAATATGGTGCACTTTTTTCTTTCTAGGTATGTGAGCTCAAAGCAAATAGATCCCACCATGCTTGGAGGATGCTTGAGTTATGTTAGTGGAGGTGGTTTGTTTAGTGGTAGAGACCTTTCCACGTTCAATTCTCACAAATTCCCAACTACATCTCATAGTTCATTTGGTGGATGAGATTGCTATATGCGACATTGTACATGCACGATGGTTGTTCTTCCTCGAGCGCTTAAGGAAGTCCTTGAAGGGCTTCGTGAGGCAAAATGCAAGGCGGGGGCCTGAAGGTAGCATGGCCAAGGGTTGGTTGGTACAAGAGTCACATGTATATTATTTTGATTTTCTTGTTGATGTGGATAGCTCTCTCCCACGACTATGGAGAGATGAAGAAGACCTAAGGATGACCTCTATTGTGTCTCAAGGGAAAGGACGGAGCAAAGTAATGAACAGGGAGTTGCTTAATAATCTAATCCTCTATTGCATGCTTGATAGTGATGTGATGAAAGGATGGGTGACAAGATATAAGGATGCAAAGGCAAGAAGACAAGGAGAAAGGCTCTCTTTCGTACACACCATGGATCTCGTGTGCCATACCTGAGCATGTAAGAGCACTTCTAAAGGATATTCATGTTGATTGGCTACTTGAAAAAATGGAGAGAGCAGAGAGAGATGAGAAGATGCATATCACAATGGAAGAATGGGAGTATGCAAAATGTCGGTATATAGAATTTTATGCATAAGTTAGGAGCTTTCAACATTTTATATTGCTTATTCAATTGATTTTGTCTTGGTGTAATGTACTATGTTCAATGCTATATGGTGTGAGGGTAAGCATTTTTGGACACTAACGGATTGATGATAAGAGAAACACACAAGATTGCGGTGTCATTGCTAGCTTTGAGGGAGCCAATGGAGCCATGGATGATTATTGTGGCATAATCTAAGATATTAGTAAGCTTGACTTTCAGTGCTTCTTTGTGTATATTTTGTATGTTAAGTGGTTTAAGGACATGGTGGAAAGAGTCTCTAATACAACAATCAAACACCATGCAAGTGGCTTTGTAAGTATTGACTCCACAAAGTTTTGGCAAAGCAAGAAGGATACACTAGTACTACCACAACAATGTGAACATGTATTCTACACATATATAAAAATACTCACTTATTTATATTTGATACCTTTAATGCAAGGAAAATAACAGGTTTGTATTCGTGTTTGAATAGGTTGTCTATGAAAAAATGGTGGATAATAGTAGGTGGTGGTACATCATACCTATTACACCACGTTCCAAACTGATGTATGTATAGTACATTTACTAATGAGTGTATGGAGGATGATCATGGCCATGGAGGTGATGATGATCGTGATATGAGAGAGGAGGATGATCATGAGATAGGAGATACAGATATTCAAGCCATTACCCATGAGTATGAGCCTACCATTGGTGATGCTGATTTTGATGAGCACAATAGCACTAGTAGTGGGCTGAATGTATTTGTAGATCTCCACATTGGTTTGGATATTGAAGTAGATAGTTTGGCAAGGGTTGATCTGATTGAGGATGAGATCGAACCATAGCCCATCATTGTCTCATCCAAATTTCTTACATATTGGCAAAACTATTTTATAGATTGTCTCATTCTCCTCACCTCACTTAATTTTTGTATATTATGTACATTTGGCAAAAAGCATATTATCGTGTGACACATGCATAGCATTAATATATTTTTTTAAAATTATGTGCTTTGGTAATCATGGGCAATGTTTGGAAAGCAGTGATGCACATTTATTAGCCTGCAGCACAATTTCAAGCTTTGATGCACGTTTATAAACACGTCTAATATACAATGTAGACGTAATATTAAACGCATGTATAATCACGCTGATAGATGCATTAATAATCATGCTAATAGATGCGCTCATATTTTCATTAATTTTATCTATGCCTATAGACACGCCCGCTATTTTGTGCATCTATCAAGCGCGTCTATAGTTGCTTTGTGTTGTTGTGAGGTTGTAAAGCTACCGCAAAAGGCTGTGTGATGATGGGTGGTCAGCCAAAAACTGCAATACGCAAAGTAGTGCAGAGATGAACGATGTAGTGCAGAGTTGCTTTGTGTCGAGCTCTACGGTGTTCACAATAAATAGATTGCATCTCATTATTACGCCAGTGCGGTTATATCATGACATCAAAAAAATTTATGGCAAAATCGTAGGTTCGCACAACATATCTCACGCAGGCGCGCATTGCATCGCGGCCCCAAAATGGCCCCAAAAATAGTTTCGCAATTGGCTACACCAAAGCAAACGTTGACCCATCACCCCTGCTTTCCTCTTTTATTCTAGAAGCCCAAAACTAAGCTAAGCCATAGTGTCCTACCTGTAGGGTTTGTAAGAATTTCTAGCAACTAACTCAATTGTTCGAGAAATTGAGTGGTAGCAAATGGTAGTGTACTAGAGATGTTATGGCATTGAAAAATAAGAGAAGAAAGATGAGTGGGGATGTAGTATAAGAGCAATAGCCTTGGTCATTGGTGTTTTACTAGTGCACTAGACACAACAAGACAAAGCACCTACAAACGCACCCACAGACACGTTTACTGAACTAAATAAAAAACTTACGGGCATGTCTATTTGCATGTCTATTTTTGCATCTAGAGACCCGCATCTAACATCGCATCTATATAGTAGAGACACGCGTGTATAGACGTGCATTTAGATGCATAAATAGATGCTCTGCTTAAAATTTTTAAAAACAGACAGATGCATTGTTAAACATGTGTATAGACGCGTTTTTAAACGGTTTTATAAATGCGTTTATAGACGCGCAAATAGATGCTTCTCAAATAGACAGATGCATATATAGACACGTTTATAGACGCACTGATAGACGCGCTTTATAATATATTTTTTTAAATTTACAAAATGCTGTGTATGTTGTGTATGCTATATAGTTACAAGAATCCATTTCCACATTGTGTAATTCAATTCTTACAGCCAACCGCATTTTAATTACAATTCCAAATAAAACATTGCAACTCCAAAATGCAATAAAATTAAAAGCTCAAAAAGTGCTTGTATGTACATATAGCACGAAGCTAAGCCATGTCAGGTGGCTTCAAGTACAAAAAATAAGAGGAGTGTATATACAAGAGGCACGAAGCCAAGCCAGTGGCTTTAAGTACATAAAGAGTAGCTAGCACTACTTGTACGACTAGTCCTCGCTCCCTTCCACACTCCCTTCTGCACTCCCTTCTCCACCTCCTGCCTCGTCTTCTTCCTCGTCGTCTTGTACACGGGCCTATAAACAAGGGACAACATATACCAATGTATGAAAAATCAAATCTTTACTTATAATATTGACATTATTTAATTACTTTCAAATACCTCGAGGGCCGCTCCAATAGCCTGGATATATTGCTCCTCAGTAATCAACCCGTCATGATAGAACATGTATCTCCTTTGCGATGGTGGCGGTGGTAGGTTGTCTCGACAGGAGTAGGGTATCTACCCACGATATCAAGCTACAGGATGACACAATTTGCGGAGGGATTAGTACAAAGAAACAACCTCCTAATAAACTACATAAGCAATATAATTTGAGATCGATACTTACAAATTGGGCCCCCCATGAATCAACACCCCCTGCTCCAAAATGCATGCTTCCATATTGCTCCATCTAAATCCTTCGTGCCTTCACGTGCTGCAGACTAGGGTCCTCCCTCACTGACTTCATTGCTTTCTTCCACTCACGCTTGTGAGTGGTGTGGGGCGGGCCCCTTGGTGGTTGACCTCCCTCGAGCCTGGCAAGGTCCGCTAGTGCCTGCCTCTTAAAAGCGAAGATCTTTTATTGCCAAGTATCGTAAGAATCTTTGACTTGGCCCATTTATCTGTGAACTGGCGATTGGGGGGGTTAGGATACCTAGAGCGAACAGCAGCGAGGGTCTCATCAGCCAACTTCTTTGGCTGGTCTCTGTAGTGGATAAAGCAATCTCTGTAATTGTTAGCAATTACAGAGCGCATGAAGGCCATGATGTCCTTCCCTTGTGCATCCATCAAGATGCCTCCTGTCTGAGTGATGTCAGAGAATATCGTACCATCACCCGGAGGCACGTCTAAATCATCTGAATCATCATTGTCCCCACCGCCACCCCTCCCAAAGCACTGTGCCATGCATCCCCCACCGCTCTCCCTGCTACTATGCCTGCTACCGTGTCATGTCGAGCTAGTATGCTGGCCACTCGTAGCTAGAGACTGCACGAGACTACGTGGACCACTTGTAGCTGGAGAACTGAGTCTCGACTGCACAGGAGTATGCCGACAACTCTGTGAGACAGAAGGACCTCCAGACGGCATGGGGGAAGGGGCATAAGACAGCATGGTGAAAGGGGCATAAGATGGCATGGGGGAAGGGGCATAAGACAGCATGGGAGATGGGCCCATGCTGTGTAGCCGGTTGGGCTGTGCTAACTCCGCTGGGGTGATCTCAGCTGGTGTGGGGTGGTTTGGATTCTGTAGTGCCGACTCTTGGGGGGTGTTTAGAGTACTTGTCATATACCCATATAACTCCGTAGGACTAGGAGGGTGTCCTAAAAGGTTATATAAGTCCCTAAAAATAGACTCCCGGAGATCAGGTGAGCTGGAAGCGCTTCCTGGCCACATGATGAACTGGAAAAAAGAAAAAAAGACGATTAATGATGAGCTGAGAAGAAAGGGGAAGGGAAGAGAGGATTACTGTCGGAGCGCATCTATAGACGCATCTGATTAGCGCGTCTATTTTTGCGTATAACAGCATGTCTATAGATGCGGCTATCTGTGTCTACAAATAGGCTAGACGTGCGTCTAAACGCACCTATAGACGCAGTTTTAGATGCGCTCTGAGACATGCCTATAGACGCGCTCCAACAGATGGACTTTTCTAAAAAGTAGAAAAGGACATGCACCCGACACAAAAACGTAACATTGATACCCAAATCATGCGTTTTTTGGATACGAGAAAGTACAAATCCAAAGAGAGCAAACTTCCAAAGAGATCAACTGCAAAAAGACTTACCTTGGATAGAGGTATAGAAGGTTCTTCTCCTTTTTCAAAGTTGCTTCTTTTCCTTGTTCGCCCTCTTCTCCTTTACGCTTGGAAGTAAGTGTGGGTGCCTTCCTCTTAAGTGTAAGCTTGGAAGTAAGTGTGGGTGCATTCCTCTTAAGCATCAAAACTATGGATCTGCTAATAGCAAAGCAAGCAAGCCGCGCGAAGTATAAGTAATGTGAAGAAAAGCAAAGCGAGCGCACTAAAAGTAGATTTAAAAGCCGCTTCTATAGACGCGTCTAATAGCACGTCTATATATGCTTCTACATACACAGATAAGACGCGATTTTAAATGCGCTTGTAGATGCGCACCACAAAATAGATCGATGTGGTTTTAGACGCGCTTGTAGATGTGCACCACAGAATAGACAGACGCGGTTTTAGACATGCCACAGAAGGATGTCTTCATCTTCAAGAAGTAGCTCCAATGAGGATGAATCCCTCCCTATCCACCATCGCAAAATGTGGTTGGAGCAAAAAATAAAATGTATGTGTGATCGATGTCGAGGAAACATGTATCGTGCACGCAGGATTACACTCAATCACATCTCAAAGTATGGAGAATGGGATGCGACCGTAAACATGGTAAGGGATTGTAAGTTAAGGTTGATTGAGATACCTATGGGTGTTCATATGTTTGAGTTATGATCCCGTTTTAATTTGATACAGGATGCAGTGCCACACTCGCATATGTTGCCCTATGCTCGCCGTGAGGAGGCGAAGCGTCGACGATATGAGGTGGGATCTTCAGGAGGGACCGTTACGGATGCATGGAGTGATGGTAATAGTAGCCCTCTGCCATTACCTCATGAAGCCATGGAGGAGGAGGTGTTTGATGATATGATGCAGGATTTATGTCCATCAAGGAAGGGATGATAGGAGGATGATAGCATGGAGCAGGATGATCTTTTTACTGTAGCATCGACTCCACTGTTTGAGGGGTGCACATTCTCTGTTCTACGTGCCTCCCTTGAGTTACTAAACTTGCAAACCATCTATGGATGGAGCAATGCAAGTTTGAATGCACTACTCAAGTAATCTTTAAAGTCTATTTTGCAAACATGGTGAATTATGCTAGTGGGTCAATTACTCGAATGCTTTTCCTCATTTATGGTCTTCACGTGCAGGCTATTGTGTAAAATGCTTCTAAGGGAGAATAAATTACCGACCTCAAGAGATATGGCAAGGCAACATGTGACCTCTCTTGGAGGATTAGATTACAAGCGCATCCATGCATGTGTCAATGATTGCGTTTTGTTTCGTGGACTACATAAGGATGCAAGAGAGTGTCCTACTTGTGGAGATGCAAGATATAGAGCAGATCTCAAAACTTTGGACGTGCCTCGTAAGGTTCTGCGACATTTTCCCATAATCCCTCGCATCCAACATATGTTCAAGTGCAAATCTATTACAGAGCTCATGTCATGGCATTCCTCCCATCGATCCACCGATGGCAAGTGGAGAACTCCCGCGGACTCTCCTGTGTGGAAGCATATTGAAGACACATGGCCAAGCTTCAAGGAAGAACCTAGGAGCTTGAGACTTGGATTGGGTATGGACGGTGTGAACCCATTTGGTCTCAAAAGCACCTCTTACAGTGTATGGCCAGTGATATTAGTGAATTATAATCTTCCACCCTCTATCGCTATTAAGAAAGGACATGTTATGCTGTCCCTTCTAATTCCAAGGAAACATAAAGTCAAAAATCCTGATGTTTATTTGGAGCTTTTGATTGATGAGCTACAAATACTTTGGAGAGGTATTGAGGTGCATGATGTGAGCAGGCCTCCCTTGTCACGAGACTTCAATTGCAAAGCAGTCTTGATGTGGATGATGCATGACTTCCCAGGCTATGGCGAGTGTTCAGGTAAGCATTGCACTTCTAATTATGAATAGGCAAAGGATGTGGCACCCTAAACCCACATTCAACTCTTAATTGTGTCTATTGTTCAGGTGTCACTACATCGGGTTACCATGCATATCCTGTTTGTGGTCCTTCACTAGTTGCCTCATGGGCAGACACATTGAATAAGGTCATCTATGAGAATCACCATCGATTTCTCCCACCTGATCATCCTAGATATGTTGCCCCTTGGAATGAAGTCCTTCGACAATCACTCACCACGGGAGATTGGATGAGAATTTGGGACGGTTCCACGACTCCTCCACCACTTGGCATGAGCCGGTAAGGGTTTGTAACTATTGTGTGCTATATTGGCTGGAAATAAAGATTGCCCGCTAACACCAACTTTTGTTTAGATACTCCATCTTTTATCGTTTACCATATTGGTCCCACCTCAAGATCAATCACCTTCTTGATCCCATGCATATCTTCAAGAATGTGGCATCTACCATTTGGGAGCATTTGAATGGGACACGAGATTTCGTAGGCATAAGGGAGGATCTATGTACCACAGGGAGGATGCGTGAAGCTTGGCCACAAGAGAGACCAAATGGGCATGTTTTTTTACCTCGTGCACCATGGAGGTTATCAAAGCTAGAGATGGCGACGGTGAAGCGCGCTATTACTACAATTCATAGTCCCACTGGATGCATGAGGTGTTTGAAGGGAGCCTTTACAAAGAGCAAGAAAAGAGGTGTGGAGCAATTATATGGCTTGAAATCTCATGATTGGAACAAGATGCTCCAAGTAAGTATTTTATGTGCATAATATCTTTTTCCTTTCAAATTTGTGAGTGAATAATTATAAGCAACTAATCAACCACCTCCTCGTGGGTTCAGTTCATACTACCTACTAGCATTTCACGTAGTGCATCGAAGGACATGAAATATTGTATTTACAAGATGGGCGAGCTTGTGAGGTACTTTACATGATACAAAATATGATGCGTATCAATGCTCCATGCAAGTTTGAATGCATATTGCTAATATGCTGTACTTTTTCATTTCTAGGTATGTGAGCTCAAAGGAAATAAATTCCACCACGCTTGAGAATGCTCGAGTTATGTCAGTGGAGGTGGTTTGTTTAGTGGAGGAGACATTACCACGTTCTATTCTCACAAGCCAACTACATCTTATAGTGCATTTGGTGGATGAGATTGCTATATGCTGTACTATACATGCATGATGGTTGTTCTTCCTCGAGTGCTTCATGAAGACCTTGAAGGGCTTCATGAAACAAAATGCATGACCCGAAGGTAGCATGGCCGAGGGTTGGTTGGTACAAGAGTCACTTGTATATATTTCTGAGTTTCTTGTTGATGTGGATACCTCTCTCCCACGACTATGGAGAGATGATGAAGACCTAAGGATGACCTCTATTGTGCCTCAAGGGAAAGGACGCAACAAAGTAATAGACACGGAGTTGCATAAAAGTATCAACCTCTATTGCGTGCTTAATAGTGATGTGATGAAAAGATGGGTGATAAAATACAAGGATGCAAAGGCAAGAAGACAAGAAGAAAGGGCCCTCTTTCGTACACACCACGGATCTCGTGTGCCATACCCTCAGTATTTAAGACCACTTCCAAAGGATATTCATGTGGATTGGCTACTTGATGAAATGGAGAAAGCCGAGAAAGACGAGGGGATGCATATCACAATTGAAGAATGGGAGTATGCTAGGGGATGCATGAGTAAGGTCGGTATATAGAATGTTATGCATAAGTTAGGAGCTTTCAATAATTTAGATTGCTTATTTAATTGATTTTTTCTTGGTGTGGTGCACTATGTTCAATGCTATATGGTGTGAGGGCAAGCATTTTCGAACACAACGGATTGATGATAAGAGAAACACACAAGATTGTGGCGTCGTTGCTAGCTTTGAGGGAGCCAATGGAGCCATGGATGATTATTGTGGCATAATCCAAGATATTATTAAGCTTGACTTTCGACGCTTCTTTGTGTATGTTTTGGATGTAAAGTGGTTTAAGGACGTGGTGGAAAGAGGCCCTAATGCAACAATCAAACGCCATGCAAGTGGCTTTGTAACGATTGACTCCACAAAGTTTTGGCAAAGTAGGAAGGACACACTAGTACTACCACATCAATGTGAACAAGTACTGTGCACACAAAAATACTCGCTTTTAAATATTTGATGCAAGAAAAATAACATGATTGTATTTGTGTTTGAATTAGGTTGTCTATCAACCAATGGTGGATAATAATAGATGGTGGCATGTCATACCTATTATGCCACGTTCCAAAGTGATGTATAGTACATTTACTAATATGGAGCGTATGGAGGATGATCATGGCCATGGACGTGATGATGACCGTGATACGAGAGAGGAGGATGATCATGAGAAAGGAGATACAGATATTGAGGCCATTACCCGTGAGGACGAGCCTACCATTGGTGATGCTGATTTCGATGAGCACATGAGTAGCACAAGTAGTAGTGGGTTGAATGTATTGGTAGATCTAAACACTGTTGAGATATCGAGCTCCACTCGAGATATGCCAGGGTGACCATTGTGTACTTATGTCACCGACTTGTTAGCTGGAGATGCGGTTGGTACACCGCCCACGAATAATAGCTGGATGATAGCTATCCTTATCTACTATAGTTTGTGGCTCAGTTAGTATGCCACCTTAGTTAGTTGAGTTTGGTTTGAGACCCACATATAGGGTTCTTCTATTTCTTTATATTAGAGTTCTTTTGGCTTACACAACTAAGAAGAGGAAAACTGTTTTCAGCCTCCACCTTTGTGTGTATTCCCCCATTGTGATTGTGAGAAAGCCTCAAGTGAGACTCCTTCCCTCTCTCCCACAATCTTCACATGGTATCAGAGCCTTGTTCGTGGTAAGGAGCTCAAGAAAGCAAGCCAAGTTCGTGGTGTCCTGGTAAGAGGACCACTGTTGCTTTCCTATTTCGAGTTTGGGAGCAAATCTCTGCAGGTAGCACAGCCAGAAGTGCAGGAGTATACTGTTTCAGATTGAGACGCCCTTCGCGGTGTGGCGAGAGCGCAGTATATGCTGCGGGAGAAGGCGAAGCCCTTAGTGACTTTATTTTTCTGATTTGAGGCCGTTTTGGGGCCCGTTTTGAAGGCGTAAGTTCTTCGCAGGCACTCAGAAAAAGGCCCTATTTTTTGCTGTGCGGCGACCACTGCGCGGCTAGTCGGTGGAAAGGTGCCGCAGAAATTGCATCGTATGCCTGTGTGCAGAGATATTGGGAGTTGCAGATTCATGCCTATTGCCTGTTGATGCAAAATCGTCACTAGGAAGTGACTGTGTGGTGAAATACCACTCTCGTCGGTTTTGCAGATCTGCCCGTGTGAGGCAAAAGCTATGTTTTTTGCAGTGACAGAATATTTTGCAGTGTTCTGTAATGGCATCTGATTCTCTTTCACAGATTGTCACTGAAAAGCTTGACAAGAACAACTTCCAGGCATGGAAGTTTAGAATGACGAATTTCTTGATGGGAAAAGGCTATTGGGAATTCATTACACGAAATGAAGAAGAACCTGTTCTTCCTAATGTTCCCAGTCAATAGGAAATGCACGCATTCAAAGGATGGCATGAGAGAGCCAGGAAAGTTATGTACTGGCTGTCTATCAGTATTTCGGACTCCATGATTGTGCATATTCAGGATGCAAATACGCCAAAGGAGGCATGGGATACTTTGGCAAAAATGTATAGCACAAATACACAAGCCAGGAAAATGCAACTCAAACAGGAGTTTCACAATGTGTAGAGAGAAAATTTGAGCATAAATGACTACCACATGAAAGTGAAGAAAATTGCAGATGCACTTGCTTCCATTGGGTCGCCAGTGGATGATGATGATTTGGTTTCTGTGACCTTGAATGGTCTAGGAAAGGATTATGCACAGTTCCGGACATCCATTGCCGTCCGTGAAAACTTTCCTGATTTTGAGGAGTTGATTGCTCTTCTAATTTCTGAAGAGCAGAGAAATGGGGGTGCATCTTCTTCAGAGAAAGGGATTATGCTGCTGGTCATTGATGTTGATGATTTGATCATCACAGGTGATAGTGATGAAGATATCCTTCATGTGAAAATGCTATTGAGGCAAAAGTTTGAGATGAAGGATTTGGGAGAGCTGCGTTATTTCTTGGGCATTGAGGTGATTAGATCACCAAGTGGGATACAGCTCTTGCAGAGGCAGTATGGATTGGACATGCTGTCCAAATATGGGATGACAGGCTGTAAGCCTATTTCAGTTCCTTTGGAGCAGAATGTGAAGCTGAGCACAGATGCAGGTGAGCTTCTGGAAGACCCTACTATGTACAGACGCATAGTAGGAAGTTTGATTTACATGACTATTACCAGGCCAGATTTGAGCTATGCTGTTGGGTTGGTAAGTCAGTTTATGCAGGCTCCAAGGAAACCGCATTTGGATGCGGCTAGACGCATACTCAGGTATGTGAAGTCCACATTGCAGTATGGACTATTTTATAAGGCTGGGGTTCAGATACAGTTGCATGGATACACTGATGCTGATTGGGCTGGTAGCATTTCTGATAGACGATCTACCAGTGGATATGTGTTCTCTTTTGGGAGTGCTGGAGTCACTTGGAGCAGCAAGAAACAGCCTACAGTTGCCTTGTCGAGCACAGAGGCTGAGTACAGGGGTGCAGCAATGGCTGCATGTGAGGTAGCTTGGTTGCATAAGCTACTCTATGATATGCATCAGTCTACAGATGGGCCGGTTGTCATTTATTGTGACAACATGAGCAGTATACACTTGGCAAAGAACCCAGTCTTTCATGCCAGAACAAAGCACATTGAGGTGCATTATCACTATGTGCGGGAGAAGGTTTTACTAGGTCTTATTGATCTAGTTTATGTCAGCACAGAGGATCAGGTAGCTGACATATTCACGAAAGCATTGGGCGCAGAGAAGCTACGCAAGTTCAGAGACCTGCTTGGTGTGCAGGATTTGGGATTGAGCTCGAGGGGGAGTGTTGAGATATCGAGCTTCACTCGAGATATGCCAGGGTGACCGTTGTGTACTTATGTCACCGACTTGTTACACCGACTTGTTAGCTGGAGATGCGGTTGGTACACCGCCCACGAATAATAGCTGGATGACAGCTATCCTTATCTACTATAGTTTGTGGCTCAGTTAGTATGCCACCTTAGTTAGTTGAGTTTGGTTTGAGACCCACATATAGGGTTCTTCTATTTCTTTGTACTAGAGTTCTTTTGGCTTACACAACTAAGAAGAGGAAAACTGTTTTCAGCCTCCAGCTTTGTGTGTATTCCCCCATTGTGATTGTGAGAAAGCCTCAAGTGAGACTCCTTCCCTCTCTCCCACAATCTTCACAAACACTTGTTTGGATTTTGAAGTAGATAGTCTGGCAAGGGTTGATCTCATTGAGGATGAGATTGAATCGTAGCCCATCATTGATATTGGCAAAACTATTTTACATATTGTCTCATTCTCCTCACCTCACTTAATTCTTGTATATGTGGGCTTGCAAAAAAGCATTGATGTTTTTGTTAAAATTATGTGCTTTGGTAATCATGGGCAATGTTTGGAAAGTAATGATGTACACCAAAATCTCACTTTCTGTATTCTCTGGTTTGCATCTAAATACGCGTCTAATTCCCAGTGTAAACACACAAATAAATGCCCTAATACACGTGCAAATAGATGCGCTGATAAACGCAATGTTAGACGGGCCTGTATTTTCTCAGTTTAGATGTGCAAATAGATGTATTAATACATGCGCAAATAGACGCGTTGATAAATGCAATGTTAGACGGGCCCGTATTTTCTCAGTTTAAACGTGCAAATAGACGTGTTAATACATGCGCAAATAAACGAGCTATTAGACGTGCTATTAGACGCGCCCATAATTCCTCTACTCAAGCAACGCCTATAGATGCGCCCGCTATTTTGCGCGTCTATAGTTGCTTTGTGGTGTTGTGAGAGATGTCAATGCATTCAAATATCAGAGAAGAAGGATGAGTAGGGATAAAGTACAAGAGCTATAGCCTTGGTCATTGGCATTTTGCCATGACAAATATTAACCATTACCACCCCTTGGAGTCAAAATTATTTATTTTTTTAAAAATGCAGGTTTATATTATAAAGTCAAGATAAACTTTTACATCATAATGAGCTCTACCCCTAGAGAGAAAAAACGGGGAAAGAAGCTTTCAAGAACAGAAATAGAAATCATCACTTTGCATGATGTATCTCCTCTTTCGGGACCAATAACAACCATGCCCCGCATGATAGGGTAGGGGCAATGGTTCTTTCTTCCTTTGTGCTTAGGGGTAACACTTGTGGGCTGTGCAATAGTCTCCCTCACCCTCTATAGAGATTCCAAGAAGCTTTCTTTTGATAAACTCTCATTTCGAACCTTGAGTCAAAATTATTGCTTATATGCAAAATCTTTTGTGAAGGTGATGGATAGTGATGTACTAGTAGGGGTCAAAACACGAGTCAAGATTCATGGAAAAAAACCATGGTCATTCAATATAGACATGGGTTTATGTTGTGAATGACAAACACATGAATTCCTATTTTGAAAAGGCATCCATCTTCAGGTCTACATTAGTGTGATTATCATGGATTAGAAGAAAGCATAAAAGTAGTTCCATGCATAGATGCAATGAAGTCCTTGCTAACTATAAAGAGAATTATCACATATGAACAATATCTCCTTGATGCTAGGCATGCATAAATGACAACTGAGTACGAGTACTCATGAGCACTACCCTTAGAGGGACGAGTTGATCACGGGGGATATATATATATATATATAGAGAGAGAGAGAGAGAGAGAGAGAGAGCTGGGGGGGGTGCACTACTAGGAAACCCTATGTATCACGTGCATTCAAAGGGTATTAAGAAAACCCCTCAACTAAAGTTTCTCCCCCAATAAAAACACTCCTCTTTACTTATGATCTTTACTTATGAACTAAGTGATTTTTTTCAAAAAAAGAATTAAAAAACCCCTCCTGTTATTGTAATTATGATAAATTTTTTCAAAAAGTTGGATTAAAATACCCCTCCTTTTGAATGAATGCACGTGGCACACTAAATTTTTATAGGTAAAAGCCCCAAGAGAGAGAGAGAGAAGTTGATTTGGGAAGGAGGGGGCAGATGCCACTAGAATATAAAGTGTAAAAGGTGGCCTAAATTAACTAGTGTTGGAAAGCTGAAAGGAAAGCAAAGAGTGGACACAAACTCAGAATACTTGCATTACTTGGTTGTAGAATGAAGAAGAGTGAGGTCCTTAAGTAGGCACCTCATACATGCTCACTGACATCACTGATGACTTCAGAGCTCCACAATCATCTCCTCAATCTGCTCCTAGATTCTCTCAATCATCCTATGTGGCTCTTCCACCACCTAACTGTGCTTGTGGGCACCTAACTGTGCCTCTAGCACTCACACATAGAAACATAAGGTGTGCCTGAGGCATACACCTTGAGATATCCCACCAAACCCCCCCTCAAGGAAATGCCTCAGGCTATGTCAAGGATACATCTAGTCTCATAGTTTCTCATGCCATCTCATGGTGGTCAAGGATAAATCTATGGCTAGGTTCTCATGCTAGCAAGGGTTCCCTTGGGTGTAAGGTAAACAAAAGGGATACAAAAAGACCTTCCAATGGTTATCTCCCCTGCATGTACATGCACACAATGTCTGCAGGAGGTACCATGGAACAAAACATACACATGGCCTACATCATAAGGTGACCAGAGGTGTTTACAAAACACACAAAACACAATAGTTTATTTTCATTCATTTTGGAGGACTATCCAGGCTGAGTACCTTGACATAAAAAGAGAGATCTGGAGCATACATAGAGATGTGTTTAAAATGCATAATCTTCAAAGGATGCCTCATCTTGTGGAGGCTCATTAACTGTAAGTAGATTTGCATTTTCTGTCTTTTCTTTGGCTCTGCAAAACTTCTCATTATGGTTGTTCTTGCCATAGTGCTTACATAGATTAATTTTGAAGCAGTCCTTTGAAAGGTGATTTGTCTTTCCACAGTGATTGCAAGGGGTATACTTGCCCTTCTGGACTTTTACAGCATAAGCAGTGTCATTGCCTTTCCTGAGCTCCATATGCCTTTCTTCTTCTTGGAGAGCAGAGATAATGCTTTCAAGGTTAGGATTGGGAAGATTCTTCAAAGTGCTAACAATGTGATCAAATCCTTCAGGCATACTCTTAAGTAACACTGCCATAGCATCATCAGGAGTGATAGGAGAGTTGATAGAAGCTAATTGAGTCATAAGACTCCGCATATAGTTGACATGAGCTGCTAAAGTAGTACCACTTGCCATCTTTAATTCAAAGAAAGAGATTTTAAGTGATAGTTTAGAGATGTGAGAGCTTGCACCAAAAATCATGTCTAGCTTCTGCCAAGCTTCCGAAGGAGACTCTAAGTCAAAGATATGGTGTATATAATCATCACCCAAAGCAAGAGCAATGATACCATATGCCTTTTCTTCTCTTGCTAGATCCCTTGCCGGTTGTGTCGGTGTTGAAGATTCTCCAGATGATGATGTGGCAGAAATGGGCTCAAGGAGGATCAAATGGCTCTGATACCATGTTGGAAAGCTGAAAGGAAAGCAAAGAGTGGACACAAACTCAGAATACTTGCATTACTTGGTTGTAGAATGAAGAAGAGTGAGGTCCTTAAGTAGGCACCTCATACATGCTCACTGACATCACTGATGACTTCAGAGCTCCACAATCATCTCCTCAATCTGCTCCTAGATTCTCTCAATCATCCTATGTGGCTCTTCCACCACCTAACTGTGCTTGTGGGCACCTAACTGTGCCTCTAGCACTCACACATAGAAACATAAGGTGTGCCTGAGGCATACACCTTGAGATATCCCAACAACTAGAGGGACATTTTTTAACAAAAGTGTAAGGAGAGCACTGCCAGAGTACTAACAACCATGGAGCCAAAACTAGAAGCTATAGAATGTATCATAAAGCATGCCATATTGTATGGGATAGAGATGCGATAGAGATTCTGTAGCAGCATGTTCCTCTACTCACAGCCAGGGTGTCATACAAGTTATAGTATAGCAAGCCATCCACACTCTGTGAACCCATAAGCAACACGTCTACCTATGGAGATTACATACTAGGTATAGAATGCCTCGATATACACATGATATCTTTCATATCTTACGACCATCCATATAACGTATCATTTGTTAGATCTATCAACCAACCTCCAAAGATCACATACAGCCGACGTGTCTCCCAAACTCACTCGATGTATGTCTCACAAATTTATATATATCATGTTAGCCATGCAAATGAACCATATCCACCAATTAAGTTGTGCTCACAATTGAAAACTGTATCTAGTTGCTCAATAGCTTCTGTAGCACCTTGCAAAATCCTTAGACAAATGATGCTCGGGAGAAGAATAGCAAGGTGCAATAAATACATTATCGATGTCTGGATAAGAAGCAGTTTAGACGTTTACTATGGATGTTCCCAAGATATCGTACATAGCTAATCTATTACAGCTCACAGCTAAGCCATACAATGTAGGTATCGCACACATTCCCTAGCACAGCCAGCATTGAATGCAAGTATGCCTCACAAATCACGGAGACCTTAGCTATGCAAACTAATGCCACCCTACGGAATCCTTAGAAGGAGATCCTGCTCAATAGAAGAAACAGCAAGCACAATAAATCGACTTTCGATGTTGCTATCAAAATTCTACGAAGAAAGAGCAAGCAAAATGAATACAGTTTGAATGCTCCTATTACGATTCTAATGATTTAAAAAACATAGTCAATGGCAATCGATCGGGCAGAATCATAATCAATCAAAACTTTTAGAGGCTCATTTCTTTGAAAGAAAGGACAGTCATTAAAGACTGAATTGGTAACTTGTTTCCTAAAATCTAAAGTTTAGATTATGTTGCCGGCAGCAAGCCTGCAATCCTAGCCGGAGAAATTTTTCACATTCTATTTCCTCACTCTCCAGCAGCATTGCGGCAGGATTCCAAGAATTCCTCGACTTTGCAGGGTATTCTTAAAGGCCCTTTCTGGCTAAAGCCAAACTCTTCCCTCGTCTGTTTCAGGAGCATTTTGAATGCCCCGTGATTCAAGTAGAGAGCAGGTACTAAGAAGCGCTTCTCTTCTGCACCGACGTACAAAGCTAAGAATCCAGGGGGAACTTTGTCGGGCGGATCGCAAGCACATATACCTTTGTTTTCGTAGCACACATCGCAGCAGGAGGGCTTGATGGCAATGTACTGAGAGCGTCGTTTGAACACATGTAACTTGCCCACAAATTTCCGCAGAAAACTCGGCCTTCTCCATCCCATGACGAAAACAGGTCAGCGAGAGCTTCTTCTGAAAAGAAAAAAGGGTTTTGCAGCAATCGATCTTTGGAGCCCTTTACTGGAAAAACTGCAGGCGCAGAGCAATTACTGTTATGACGAAGCACGGTGGTTTAGAAAACGACTGATCTTGTTGATAATACTGTCGGAGGAGAAGCCGATAGCGATGGGCGGACAGGGGTGGAAATTCCAGGCACGAGATTGTAGACGGAAGCGGAAAGAGCTCATCGTGGCATGCAGGCGCAGACTTGAGATATTTGGGGGCAAGGAATACCCAGGAAGACAGAACGCTAGTGCTTTCGGTGCTAAGGGGACAATCGAATCGAGAGCTGGCGATGGTGAGATAACGCAGACTGTTAACAACATGCAATTAGGAAATCGGAGACGACAATTTTAGCGTAAAAGGATGCAAACCATGCGAAAAGAAAGAGAGAGAGAAGACGGCCGTGAGAGACAAGCGGTATAATATCGTATATAGATAGCTCATGCTTTTTTTTTCCAAAAGGCAGGCAGCATAGTGCCATCTAATGAAAATTGTAGCCACACTTTCATGCTATTTTTAAAAGTGTATTTTAGGAAAACGTGAGATGCTCTCGTCATAAAGCTCTGGCTTTTTGGCTAAGGACCCACGCGTCCCGACGGTCATGTTTACCCTAGGGAGAAGTTTTCAGATTTTGAGCTCCTGTTGAGCCATGTGGCTCAAGGGTAGACACTGATTTGATATACTGTAGGGGACTTGGGCTAAAGAAAGCTAACTCTTGATTTTTGCTTCCGCTGCTTTTATGGGCATGGTTTAGAGGAATTAGAGGCATTCTCGGCATATGTATAATTGAGAGGCATTCTCACAGCTTTGAGTGTCTTGAGAACGGTAAAGATCCAAGATGTTCTTCTCCCTTGTGTGTCTGTCGATCATGATGATTGTGAACTCAGGCCCCTTGGGCCTTTGCGGTTGTGCTCTTACCACTTTAGTGCTCTCTTGCTATAACGTTGGGATCTTCGTTGTTCATGCCAGCAATGATTGGAGGAGCTCGGCATCCCACACGACTGGGCATGGCACATTTGGTTGTATGATATGATCTCTAGCATGCTCATGCAACCCCTAGTGAATGCTTCTGCAAGAATATAAAGATCAAGGGTCCAATCATAATGAATCCTTCATGAGAAAAGTTTCTATGTCTGAACATGAGTTGCTAAGTGTAAAGAACTAAAGTGCAAGAGAAAATATCACCCCTGGCAACAAATTCTGGCTAGAAGGAACTCCCGTGCACATCCATACTCTCTTTCTTGGGATATGCATATTTGCAAAGAACTCCCCTCCACGATCCATATTTCTTTCCTAGGCAGTGCTGCAGATTCGTAGTTGTATACTGTATTGAGTTCACAATATTATATAGACTACAACGAGGATCAGTTATGAGCTCTTGTGAGCATCGCCTTATTCATGTATTTGTTGGCCTTCAACTTCCAAAATATGGACATCACCAAGTCAGTAATAAATCACCACCCCTGACATTTGCAGGGAGGATCGTGTCCTAATGAACCATGTGTCACGTCTCATATCCATATTTTTCCTCATTCAATTTTTCTTTAAAAATTTGATAAAATGCTAGGATTTAATCCGATTTCAAGCTAGTAGTTACATACTTGACGATGCATCTCATGTCCATGCTTTTACTCATTCATTTTTTTTGTATTAAAAGTTTTATAAAATGCTAAGATTCAAGTTCCAATTTCAGTTAGTAGTTACGCTCTCGATGATAGGAAGGCTGCCTATTGCAACTCTAGTAGATGGAATGGGCCAATCATGTAGCGGTTCGAAGAGTTGGCCATGGAGTGGGCAGCCTTCATGTGCCGGACACAAATTTTTTATGCCAATGGCCGGGCTCATTAGACCAACTAAACTATGTTGTAGCCCCTGGCTATGGTGACCTCAATTTCCTCCTTACCACCTCTTCTATGCATAGGTAGCTCATTCACAACTATGGCAATGGCGCTTTCTCCATCTCCCCTCTTATATCTTACTCTCTTTATAGATGCTCTCCTCCTCCCTTATCTCGCTATTACGATCACTAGCTCCTAACTTCTTTCCCTTACCTTGCTCTCCCCTTCCTCCCACTCCCTTTGACCCACATCCATCGCTAGCATCTTATCACCATCCGTTACCTTGCTCTCCCCTTCCTCCCACTCCCTTTAACCCACCTCCATTGCTAGCATCTTATCACCATCCCTCTGTACTTGTTGCCTTCTTCTCCTACCACACTCGATCTTCAACTAGACCCTCGACCAATTCAGCACCCCTAGCGTTTCAAAGCAACAATAATCTTTCCAGATTCATAAATTTCCTTTTGTCCATTGCTCCATTGCTTTCAACACATTGTATTCAGTCGTCATCGCATAACTTTTTCTTCTAGTGGCCTCTCGATCAAAAGCTCTTTGATGATCTCTCACTAAAGATAGACAAAAAATCTCAATAGAAAGATTCTTCATTTGACAAAATCACTCCCTCCACATCAACACAAAATGACCAGAACTTGTTTTTCGATTTCAGATTTATTGCTCCCAAAATTTTCCACCGACCTCGTCTAGTATGCAAAAATGCATCTCCAAGTAGCTCTACTTTCAAATTCATTTTTTATGGAAACATTTCTTGATGCCTAGATACCTATAATTCCACCCAATGATCATCTTTGATAGGAATTGTTGGATCGGTGTGTCAATCTCTCTAGTGTCCGATTTACGTTTAAGACATCAATACAAGTCTTCTACGAACTTATCATTTCCGAACTCACTAGTGAATGGTGAAATGAAATTAGTTGCACATCTTGAAATTATGAGAGACAGCTTTGCAAGAAAGTGTTTTTTCTATTAACTTGTCTTTTTGTGGTATTAGCTTCAAGTACTCATGAGGTCATGACGGATTTCTTTTTCTCTTACTCATGTTTGTATTTTGGTCATATGTTTCAACGTTTCAAGGGAACTTTTTTGAAGCCACGAACTCCGACTATGTGGTCAAGAGTATTGAATATTTGAAGCTACGAAGTGGGTGCTTTAAAGTTATCATTATTTCTAGGTCTATCATTTGCTAAATTTCTTGTGAGCTGACTCAAGTATATGTTAGTGTTCTCTTTGGAGTTATTTGTTTGAACTATGTCTCTTGAGTAAGATTTTTTGGATGCTGGTTCTGAGTTTTGAATAAGTTCTAGATTACTATCATTTAATGTCTTTCAATGATCACTTCCAATTTAATGACGTTTTTTCATGAAGTGTCAATGATAACTTTTTTAAAAATTACCACAGCTTGTTGGCCAAATCTATAAATTGTAATCGAATTTACAAATTCATCCCATATTTGATGCTAGCTTTCCAACATGTACATTGCCAGAATCAATTGAAAATTCAAGCTTTAATTTGATTTTAGAAATCAATGGATAAAACTTGTTGTGATATTAGTTTTTCTCATTCCTTTGCTTTATTTTAGGCTCTTTCTTCGCTATGATTTTATTCGTCTCTGTGTCTTGCTATTGCTTAGGTGTGCCGCTAGACCTCATTTGTAGCTTCTCCTCTGCTCTTTGCAATCATTCATGTTCTTCTTTATCACATTGTTCTAGGTAAGCAACATAGTTCCATCAAGCGCAAATTGGATCTCTCATGCAGCCATGCATCACATCACATGTAATGCTATTTTGAAAGTGTGCCAAAAACAAATGTGAGGCCCTCTCGCCATATAGCTCTCGCTTTTCCTTCTTCATATAGAGCTTGTCTATGGTTATATGGATGTAGTGATCTTGAGCTCTCTATCATCCTAACGACCTCTTTTGTGCGTAGCTCATTAATAGCTATAGTGATAAAATTAGTAGAGCTTTATCAAATTGTAGATTTAGACTTTGAGATTAGTTATTAGGAAGGAACACATGTAATTGTTATATCAAGATAATACTTTGAGATTGGTTAGGAAGGATCTCATGTAATTATTATTTCAAGATAAGAGCTAAAAGAATGGAGACTCTTAGATTATCCGAGAGGTTAAAAAGAATATTAAGTGTGGATTGCAGATGAGCTCACAAAGAGTTAGCTAAAGAGAAAAACCTTAGAAATACAAGTGCAGGTTGCACAACAACTCACACGCATTTAGGCAAAAGAATACAAGTGTGGATTGTAGAGGAACTCACAAAAACTCAACCAAAAAACAAAACCTTAAAGGTTGCAAAGGTAAAAGGTGGCTAGAAAAGAATAAACTTTGGGTTGTCTATTGAGATGGCATGGCATTGATCAAGGATATTAGAACTAAAATTATAGACCCACTATCTATCATTGATGTATGCGACAACTAGTTCAAACATCAAATTATTAAAATGTCTTCTAAGCCATACATTGGGGGCCACTAAGCAGTACGTGATCAACAGAAGAAGTTCTATATTTTTATGGAGTTACGAAAAATGTACATACATATATAAGGGATTTTTAATTTCAAAAAGTGAAAGTTCCATACATAAGTGATACTTTTATCATCTCAAAATCTATAGAAGGGGTGTATGTAGGTTGTAAAAATCCATAGGTAGGGTGTTTTTAAATACCCCTTGATCACATGTGCTATATGGGACTTTTACATAGTGACCCCCCCAGAATACATAATACAAAAACCTAATATCTGCAACTACTCATCGATGGTGTTTTGAGAAAATGATGCTATGCACTTTAATTTTATCATATCAATTAGCATAATATCTATTGATGAAAAAGTTGAGGTACATTTTTATTGTTGTATCAGTTGGGGAGATATAATGACTTGCATAGGTCCCTTGAGTATCATTTGAAAAATTGAAGACATTGGATTGAAACGTAATGCACATTATACTATCTTTTCTTGGAGTATAAGGTTGCAACCATTTTTTATTATAGCCCAAAAGTATGTGTGTTTTTGTATTGGATGGATTAGTCTCTTAAATTGATGCACTTGGGATGAAGCCATAAATAAATCAATTTGGAAACTATCCTAGTTTCCATCCTTTATGAGATTATTTCCTTTGCCATAGTAATGATCACCTATTCATTTATTGATATCTTTTTCATGTGCAAGAGTTCTATTTGTCCATCTTACAGTTATTTTTCATTGTGGCCATGCTTTGTAGTAAACGTGTGCTCCTAAAGAATGCTTCTCTGATCCCCTCAAACTTAGGAGACTTTAAAAGACAAAAGTGTGTGACATATAATTTGCATATGTAGTAATGAATCATTGTACCTACCAATATAAGAATGGTAAACTTTAAGAGATTGCTAGTAATGGGGACAAAAAATCTAGAGAAGGTGACACAAAAAGAAAACCTTCCCCTCTCATATACATAGAAGAATCCAAACTTGATTGTCATTTGATGGTTGACTCCTTCTTGTGGGGGTCACTCATAAATATGTAAGCATAGCACGTGGGTTCAACAAGAGGTATTTTTTAAATCCCTTTTTCACACGTTTTCCACATATAGAAGGGTATCATATAAAAGTGGTATTCACAAAATAGAAAAAGAGCGTTTTTTATTCATGATAAATTTACAGATAAAGGATTTTACAAATAGTACTTCAACGCACGTGATATATAGGTTTATACATAGTGACCCCCTTGTAGTCCAATTCGTTAGTCTCTTGGTGAGACGATGAGTATCAAGAGACACAAAGGAGAGAGAGGGTCCTCTTAGTGACAGTATGTCAAGACCAAGCGAACACACAATTGATGGCAAGTGAACACACATGTCCTATGATGAAACATGCATCAATAGACAATATCACGTCATAAAATAAAGATATCAATGTAACAGCATAGAAGAAATATGCCAACATATATGGGAACACCGACACTATGTGAGACAAGAGGAAAAATCCCAATAAAAAATGAGTCAAGATCTGTTGTTTCCAACAAAAATAACCAAGCTTTGAGGCACGCGTGCTTGTTGGGTCACAGAGGAGTCAAAAGCACATGTAGCTACACTCCCTCACTATCACCAACCAAGACCCTTGAGTCCTCGAGCCTCTACAATCTCCCTCACAACTCTAGACTCAAGCTCCAAGAAGAGGGATTCTCCCCCTTGCTCACACACCAAAGAATGATCCTCAATGGAACCCTCCCCATCCATATTAAGGTTGCTCCCCCCACCCTCCTTGATTGTTGCAATCTTGGTCTTGCACTTGGGGAGTGGATGGGGCACCTAAAACACCCAACGACATGGGTACAGGGGTTTCAACCAAGACATTTGCATATGGGCCCCTCAAGCATGTACAATGGCCTCAAACATGTAGAAGATGAAATCATCTAATGAGAAGACCTCCAAGGTGAATTGAGCATGGGGTATTCCATTACAAGAAAATATGATGAAAAATAAAGAGACCAACATGAGAATAAAGACCACATGGTTCCATGAAGGACCATATCATGGACAAAACTGAAATGGAAATCAAATGCATATAATGAAATAACTAGAGTGCCATATGACAAAAATCCCATGAAGCCAGATGGATCATGGGACCTCCTCAGATCCATTAGATGCCTCTGTTAGTATGAGGAGTCTGCGTATCATCCTCATCGCCATGAGAGCCCTCATCATCACTATGAGTTCTTGATTGTAGCATCTTGGATCATGAATACAAGTTTATACTGATTGTCTATTCAGTGCATTATGTTTGCATTACTATTTTTTTTAGTGCAATTCTGTATCTAGTTCCTTCTTATTCTATAAGCAATGAGAGAGAAGTGAATTCCATTTTGAAAGCAATAATATCCCGATTATCTTGTAGATCTTAGTTGTCTACTTCATCCAATGTGATGCTGATTTAGTTCATATATTTTCCAACCCCAAAAGAATGGATTTTTGTATTCTATTAACACTAGGAATTTTGCGGGCTTGAATACCCCTCAGCCTATGTAGGAAGGATAAAAATTGGTTGCTTGTGAACGATGGAGATTGTCGACCCATCAGGGCGACAATGGAGTCATTAGTACACCACATTCGAGAAGGTAGAGCAATAAACGTAATCCGATACATGAGATCACCTAAATTCTATTATTTCGAAAGATGGCAGGCTTTGATGACCGTGAACAAGTTTTGACTCACATATATAGCACATGTATCTGAATTGCTCAATACCATACCATTCTTGGTATGGCTATGCATCCACAAAAGAACTGCAAATTGCGAGCAAATTGCTACGACAACAATTTGATATCTCAACACACGCTTGCAACTATGACTTTGGGGATAACAAGAGTAACAACAATAGGATGTAGAAGTAAAATCAAGTGCTACAACAATACCAACATAGTCATTGATCCAAGAAGACGTGATCCAAATGGTGGCATGAGAAGAAACCAGGGTCAATAGCCCAGAGGATGAGTCAAGGGGAGACCCCATGATTTTAAGAATTCTTGGATTATATGAAGTTGGTTCAATAAGAATCAATCATCAACTATTATTCGACCTACTTCAAACTATTATGCGAACCTTGAAGAGCTTGGGGATGAAGCACTAGAGAAGATTTTGAACAAGCAACAGAAGACACAGTTGTAGACAACAACAATAAAGAAGTTCTACATACAACTCCTAAATGTAGCATGCAACTCCTACATCCAGTATGCGACTTGCGACTCCTACATGCAACTTCTATATGCAAGTTCTACATGTAGAGAGAGAATGTCTTACAATTCGTACATGTAGAGAGAGAAACTCTCCAACTTGTATAAATACCTCATAATGGAATGAAGCCCACACTCTTTGGGGCATTGTGTTGACTGGTACTTTGGTATTCCAAGCAATTGTCTCCAAGTGTCCATGCTTCCTTGCACTCCATGTCCAAAAGCATGTTCTAACCTTGCAACTCCTCCTCCCCTCTCCTCTAACCTCTCCCTCATCCTCCTTCTTTCTTCTTCCTCTTCCTCCTCGTCCTTCCCTCCTCCTCCTCCCTCCTCCTCCCTCCTTGTCCCTCCCTCCTCCTCCCTCCTCAACGTCCCTCCTCCTCCACCTCCCTCCTCCCCCCTCCTCCACCTCCCTCCCCCTCCTCCTCCACCTACAGAGTACAACAAACACACATACTCTTTTTTTGGGGGGTAAAAGAACCTTTCAAAACACATATACTTTAAATTTAAAAAAAATCAAAACACACATACATACACTTAGAACCCGCCCTTCTCTCTCTCTCGCACACTCTCTCTTTGTATCTTTCTCTCCTCCTTTTGAGAGTCCAATGCCTTGTTCTCTTGTCACTCACATGAGTTACATGGAGGGAGTCATGTTACCATGAAGATAGTGAGGAAAGGCTGCAAAAAGTCATTAAAGAGGTGCTTGTGAAGGAGAAGAAGGAAGGCAGGAGGGTGAGGGGGCAAGTGAATGAGGTGGTTTCTAGGCATTGAATGCGAACTTAATGTCGTTGTGGTGTTTACATTGCCTGCCATCACCCAACCAACACTACCAACAACAACAACAGCAGCTATAAGAGCCATAGGATGATATCATGAGTTGAGGTAGCACATTGCATTCTCTTTATAGAATCCAATAGGCACAAAAATTCACTTCTTTAGAAAAATAGCATGAGCATTAATTGTTTTGCCTTGAGTGAGATTGGTGCCAATTTAAGTTTGCTTGAGTATGTATAAACTTTTCTTAGTTTAAGAAGTGTCTTTATAGCAAAATTAAATATAAACAAAATGTCGAGTATCAATAAAGTTTGATAACGTCCTTAAATAACATAATTATCAATATATTGCTAATCTTTCAACATACTCTTCTTATATTCATGTGGTCTCTTACTCTTCTTATTGAGATTTGATATCCCAAGAGATAAGAAGACTGGGACAAAGATTCTCTGAGAAGGACAACAAAATGCAAACAAAAGATCCGAAGACAAAGAAGCAAATTCGGACAAAAGATCTAAAGAAAAAGAAGCAAATGTGGATGAAAGATCCAAGGAAGAAAGGGAAGTAGCAAGCTAAGGGTGTCCACTTTTTGTTCACTCCCTAATCCTTAGGACGTGGAAAAAGAAGCTTTTTAGCACACAAAAATGCAAATCTCACCTACTTCCCGATGGATCTAGTCTTTGAAGTCTTCAGAAACAACATCACACATGTATTGTGCACACAATGGTATAGTCTGATTGAAAATTCAAAGCACACACAAAAAGTTTCTTTGTGTCACATGGCATGGTTCCAGGGCTCACACCTTTGTCACGAACAGAGAGCATCATATTAAATTATGAATTTCTCACTCATTTTAGATTAAATGTTATTGAAACTTTGTAGGTGGTCTCTTTACATTATGTAGAGCTTAACTTGATTTATTGGTAATTATTTGAATGATTTATCTAATTATAAATAATTATTTATAATAAATAAAGTCATAAAATACATGCATTTTAGTAGCACACCACATTTTTTTAGTATTTTGAATAATTAAGCAAATCAAATTTAATGGAAGGTTAGTAGGCACATATGGGTGTGTGGTTCAATCATCAAATCCCAAATCCAACAATTAGATTTAGGGAGATTGAAGTTTAATTTTTACTTTAACTCCTTAGAGGATCAATAAAGAATACTAAAAATAAATCTAGTAATTCTGAAACATGACCAAACATTTCAAAAATGTCAATATTTTTAGTCCTCCGCATGATGAATAAGAGCAAAAAATTTTGGTTAAATTTGAGTAAGGGAAAGGTACAATATGGCCTCCACAAGTGAAATCTCCCTTTTGTGGGGGAAAAAGGGCCACCCAAGCCTAATAATACCAAGACAAGGTAGGCTTGGTATTAGGCTTGGTGAGGTAGGCTAGGAGCATCACTGACCCTAGTGGCAAGCCTTTGGAGTGTGCATGTTGCCCATGTGGAAGGCTGAATAATCTATTTTTGCCTTGCCACCATGCGATCTAATGTCATCCAGGAGATGTGACATCACTTGTTGCCATGTCACCTTAGATTGCCACAGGTGCTGCCACATTAGCCACATGTGCCACCTCATCATTCCACATCATAGGAACTCTTGAAGCCATGTCATCACACCTTGCCACCTTGGCATACCTCATCAACATTGCCACATCCTCAATCCCTCCACCTCAATTTGCCATGTCAATCTACCACCTCATGAATGCCAACTCATCATGCCACATCACATTTCCACATTATGGAAGAGCCTCATATATTCCACACCATATTGCTACATCATCACCATGCATGGTGCCACATCAGCCACATGTATACACATCAGCCACATGTTGGCGAGCCACATCATCAACATGCATGGTAAGTTATACATGCATGTGATTTGAGTGCATGAGGCATAGAATACCACGATCGAGGTTTATGACCACGATCGAGGTATTTGGAGGTATTTGGAAGTGGTAAAATAATCAAATTGTCATGGTTTATGACCATGATCGAGGTATTTGGAGGTATCCAAAAGTGGCAAAATAATCAAATTGTCATGGTTTATGACCACGATCGAGGTATTTGGAGGTATCCAAAAGTGGCAAAATAATCAAATTGTCATGGTTTATGACCACGATCGAGGTATTTGGAGATATTTAAAGGTGGCAAAATAATCAAATTATCATGGTTTATCACATAGGAAAATATTACATAGCAAAATAATCAAATTATCATGGTTTATCACATAGGTTATTCTCAAATTTTCCTAATGAAAATATTAATCAAGATAGGCACATATGTGAATACTAAACTGAAATAAAATCAAACGATGCAAATATTCAAAATTAACATTGGATTCCATGTATATATAATATGACTAAAATCAACTTATTTGAGTAGACCACAAAAATTAGTTTCAAACCAAAATCAAATGGAATTTTAGTAGCTAATTATTTTCAATCTTAGCACCTTCTCCACCAATATAATAATCAAGAGCAATCTAGTGGATTCTCTATAAGACACCATGTCTTGGTTCATTTCATCCATTCTTAGCCATTCTTGCCTCCCCATCACTTTGTCACACCTTCCATCCTACTTTTATTGAGAATGGGTTCTCAAAGTTATAGAGCTAGTAGACGTGAAAGATGTAGGAACCCACCCCAAATCTCATTGACCAGGAGCGCAAGCGGAAGGCTCACGAGCGCAAGAGAGCCTCTAGAGCTGGAGTTCGCATTGCCACCACCGATCCACCTCCACCTGTACATACCACCTCCACCCCCACCCCCACCCCCACCCCCACCTCCATTGTCCCCCCCTCCACATCCTCATCCGCTCCCCTACCTCCAGCCTTTGCCCTTCCCCTAGCCACCTACATTTTGCCCTCCACCTCTACCTCTTCCCCCTCCACCCTCCCCCCTCCCCCTCCCCCTCCCCCTCCCCCCCTTCCCCTTGGCGCTTCCCTTCCCCCCTCCACCCTACCATCTCCCATTGATCCCCTTGCCCCACCTTGCAGTAGTAGTGTTGCTTCATGACACGACTTGCCGAAGTCCACTATCCATCGTTGTACTAGCAAGATTGTGTAGTCTTTTTATAGTGACCTTACACCAGCTTCACAGTCTGCTCTTCTCACATCCCTGATTGATCACCCTGACTTGGTAGAGTGTAGGAGGCTTGCTGGTCTTGGTGCACATAGAGATAGGGTTGTATGTAGCGAGGTCCTTGGTAGTGTTCGACGTTCCTATGCTTCTATTAAGCATAGGAAATCCAGTGATGCCTTGGTAGCACGTCGTGCTATTGTGGCTGCCATTAATAGACCTCATATGATAGGCCATGTGCGTATCGCTTCACGTCTTCTTTAGATTGCAGCATGCACATTGCGAGCATGCATGATTAGAAGGTAGAGTCTAGAGGATAGTGAGATTGATGCTCTTTGGGCTTCGAGTGGTCGTGTGCCTCACAACAATCGATTGTTGGATGATTCCACTAGGTCCTTCATACAACAGTTTTGGGAGGAGCATTTTCAGAGCATCCCTGGTGTTCAAGAAGGCATTGTGGAAGACGGTGTCATGCGATGTGTACATTGAGCATGGTGCATGTCTTTTGGAGTGTATCCAGATTGAGTTGTACACTCAGTTTGTAGAGGCGAACCCAGAGTTCAGGATTGGGAAGAGGTCATTTGAGCAATGCAGGCCATGGTTTGTGCGATGCTCTCAGGAGCATGACACATGCTGTTGTCACTACCATATGGATTTTGGATTGATGTATAACGTATTCCGTTCCCTTGATGGTCATAGGGAAGTGGTTCCTACTAGCCCTCGTGACTTCATTCATTCCATATTGTGTACACGAGATGGTGATGCTTTATTCCACTCCCTTGATTATGTGGAAGGCAGGTGTACTTTGTGTGGTGACTTTCCTAGAGTGCCACGAGTTGCACTAGATACTTGTGACATGTAGATGGTTCATTGGCAATAGTATGAGTATAGTACCCTGACATTAGATGGTGGTGCACAGTCGAGGAGGTTGTAGCTTGTGGGGAAGGAGACACCATGTGTTGTATTCATTGACAGTTTTCGAGGGAAGTTGTACCACTACATACACACACCACTCGCACACACTGCGAAATGGGAGGATCATCAGTTTTGTGCATGTTTGAGGACATTTCCTATAGGGGTGGTTGTCTCAATGGTGGACTTTGCAGAGAATTATACCTTTGCAACACAGCATGAGATCCAATCGGATTATTATTTCTTCGAACAGGTGACGTGTGATTAACTTATTAGTTTTTTTATGGCCTCATTATATTGAATTATTTCAATAGTCATATTTTTTTTCAATGCCATATTGCAGGTTGCTATATTTATGCACATTAGCTATCGTCATGCATAGGCTCATGTGGATGGAATTGATAGCACCATGGACTCATGCGTCATTGTGCAAGAGTACTAGTAACTAGTGACTACGTATGAAAAATGGTGCACATACTAACCAAATATGCATGTGGACTTATCTATTAGGGATGAAACTTTGCATGGCTCTTAGGCTACCCTAGACCTACATCCATGCAAGATTTGGTCTCCAACTGATTTGGTATATGCCACATGGAAGGTATAATGCGTACATTTTTACAATCCCTACTAGTGACTACATATGAAAAATGGTGCACCTACTAACCAAATATGCATTTTGACTTATCTATTGGGGATGAAACTTTGCACGGCTCTTAGGCTACCATAGACCTACATCCATGCAAGATTTGATCTCCAAATTATTTGGTATGTGCCACATGGAAGGTATAATGCGTACATTTTTACAATCCCTACTAGTGACTACGTATGAAAAATGGCGCACGTTCTAACCAAATATGCATGTGGACTTATCTGTTGGGGATGAAACTTTGCATAGCACTTAGGCTACCCTAGACCTACATCCATGCAAGATTTGGTCTCCAAATGATTTGGTATGTGCCATGTGGAAGGTATAATGTGTACATTTTTGCATGCACTCCCTACTAGTGACTACCTATGAAAAATGGCGCATGTACTAACCAAATACGCATGTGGACTTATCTGTTGGGGATAAAACTTTGCACGGCTCTTAGGCTACCTTTGACCTACATCCATGCAAGATTTGGTCTCCAAGTGATTAGGTATGTGCCACGTGGAAGGTATAATGTGTACATTTTTACAATCCCTACTAATGACTATGTATGAAAAATGGCCCACGTACTAACCAAATACACATGTGGACTTATCTGTTGGGAATGAAACTTTGCACAGCTCTTAGGCTACCCTATCCTACCATGTCCCCCACTCCTGATCCTGGATGGGTACTAAGGTAGTCTACCCGATGACCAAGCACAAACTCCACGTATAGCTGCATGGCAAATGACCTGGCTATCTCATGGTTGTGAGGCAATCGACCACCATTCGCATCGAGATATCTCGAATAAATGTGCGCTGCTATGACGGGGTGCCTACAATGTAAAATATAAAAGGGCTACCCTGATCGTGGTCACATTGCCTCAATGTGACCATCCCAAAACATATCCTGATAAGGCATGCCTGTGAGGTGACTCACGCTCAAACAACTCTCGAATGGCTCTCCAATCCAACCCATGACCAATTATCTCTGCCTCAGCTTGTGCCTAAAAGGTATCCAAAACGTCCTCAACTGTGTCTAATAGACCTAGAGCATCAATGACTGAATCGAGACTCATGAACAAGTGAGGGGGTGCCCCAGCATCCTACAGTGCCCTCATCTCAACTCTCAAAATCGCTATTTGCATATGAACAGTGGTGCCAGGACCTGCAAGCTGGCTGGTGCATGCACAAAAAAACACATGGAAATTAATATTCTATTTGGGTAATGAAAATTAATATTTTATTCAATGGAACTTAATATTCTATTTGGGTAATGAAAACTTTTATCTAGCCAATTTTGATTGAATTTTTGCAAAAGCTCATGACAAGGTTTCATGGAATCACATAAGTCTTTGTATTTGTCTATGTAACTATATCCATACATAGATCTACAACCGTCCCTAGTTTCCTATTTCTATAGTTTCACGTGCCACCTAAAGGGATTGCTAGCCACATGATCTACCCTCTCCTTGCATTAACCTCTCACACTATATGATTTGAAAATGACATATAGGCGAATGTATTGTTCAAATCATCCTATTTGTTTGATTGATTACACTTAGTCACGTACTCCTTGATGAGGTAGGATGTCGTTGGGATCATCCTATGCACCTAACGGTAGATGGGCCAAATGTGTGGCTATGCCTACAACAATGCTATGTTGCAAATGCAACAGATGCACTCCTTGCATGCTCTAAGTTGCTCCACTCTTCAATGGAAGATGCACACACAATAGTTATTTAGTAACGGTGTTATTGAAAAAGGGATTTAGATGTACATCCTTGACCTTATTTCATTTTCAAAGAAATTTCAAACTTTGTGTTAAAGATGCTACACTTCCCTAATTTGAAAAATAATATAAAAACTAAATCTCTTTTTTAAAATAAAAAAAATAGATGATTTTAAAAAACAAAATATATACATTTTGACATTTAAGTAAAAACTTCACTAACTTAAAAAATAATATAAAAGCTACTTTAAACTCTTATTTTCTTTTTTTTTATAGATGATTTCTAAAAATAAAATTTAAATTTTATATTTAATTAAAAACTTTACTAATTTAAAAAATAACATAAAAGCTACTTTAATCTATATTTTTTTTAATAGATGATTTTAAAAAACAAAATATAAACGTTTTGATATTTAAATAAAATCTTCACTAACTTAAATAATATAAAAGCTACTTTAGACTTTTTTTTTTTTTTTTTTAAAGGATGATAATAAAAAATAAAATTTAACGTTTTTTTATTTAAATAAAAAATTAACTAATCTGAAAAATAACATAAAAACTACTTCAATCTCTTTTTTTTTATTAGATGATTTTTAAAAACAAAATATATATGTTTTCACATTTTAAATATAAACTTCACTAATTTGAAAAATAATATAAAAACTACTTTAAACTCTTGTTTTCTTTTTTTAAAAAGTTGATTTTTAAAAAGAAAATTGAAATATTTTTATATTTAAATAAAAACTTCACTAATTTGAAAAATAACATAAAAACTACTTTAATCTCTTTTTTTTAAAAGATGATTTTAAAATACAAAATATATATGTTTTGACATTTAATTTAAAATTTCACTAACTGCAAAAATAAGATAAAAACTACTTTAAACTCTTGTTTTCTTTTTTTTTATAGATGATTTCTAAAAACAAAATTTAAACTTTTTTATATTTAATTAAAAACTTCACTAATTTAAAAAATAACATAAAAACTACTTTAATCTCTCTTTTTTTAATAGATGATTTTAAAAAACAAAATATATACGCTTTGACATTTAAATAAAAACTTCACTAACTTGAAAAATAATATACAAGCTACTTTAAACTCTTATTTTCTTTTTTTAAAGATGATTTTTAAAAATAAAATTTAAACATTTTTTATTTAAATAAAAAATTCACTAATTTGAAAAGTACCATAAAAACTACTTTAATCTCTTTTTTTTAATAGATGATTAAAAAAACAAAATATATACGTTTAACATTTAAATAAAAACTTTACTAACTTGAAAAATAATATAAAAGCTACTTTAAACTCATTTTCTTTTTTTTTAATAGATGATTTTAAAAACAAAATTTAAACATTTTTATATTTAAATAAATAAATAAAATATATACGTTTTGACATTTAAATAAAAACTTCAATAATTCAAAAAATAATTTAAAAAACTTTAAAATGCATTTTAAATTTTGAATATTATATAATTAAATTAGATATTCTTATAAACTAAAATTTAAATAAATGTTCGCAAAAAAAAGATGCTACACTTAAAAAACCTTACCTAGAATCTCTCGCTTCGTCGTCCATCTTCGTCGCTTCATCGTTCTCTGTCGGATCTCCATCGGTCTTTCTCCATCGCTCCAGCAATTCCGTCGATTTCAATGAGGAGGAGCTCGATCGAGGTTTGAAGAATGAGGGGGTCCCTCTCTTTATATATGAAAATTTAGGGCTTCAAAATACCATGATCGAGGTATGCCATGCCACGTACCTCGATCGTGGTATTTGACATGCCACATACCTCATCGGTCCAACATACCACATACGATGCCACATACCTCGATTGTGGTATATGACATGCGACATACCTCATCAGTCCAGCATACCATGATCGAGGTATGTGGACATGCCACGATACCTCGATCGAGGTATGTCAACTGCCAGAAGAGTACGCTAAATAACATGTCGGATGCCACATACCTCGATCATGGTATTTGACATGCTGCCATGTCATCGATCGAGCATACCATGATCAAGGTATGTGGACTTGCCATGATACCTCAATCAAGGTATGGTAATTGCCATGTCAGATGCCACATACCTCGATCGTGGTAATCAACACGACCCATGTCATCAATCCATGATACCTCGATCGAGGTATGTGGACTTGCCACGATACCTCGATCGAGGTATAGTTGTCTAGCCACAATACCTCGATCGAGGTGTAGGCTCAATTCGGTGGATTAAAATGGAAGACCTCAATTGAGGTATTTGCTTGGTTTGGATGTCCGCGTGTGCCAATTTCATTGGAGATAATACCTCAATCGAGGTATTTCACACTGAAGCAAAACCTTTGTATTTTCACTCGAGGGGGTGTCACACTCCCCCGCAAGTGGTCTAGAAGTGGACACCCTTAGCTTGCTACCTCCCGAAAGCATATAAAAACCGGACATAAAATCTGACCTAGAAAAAGAGAATCCAGCTTTTCATACTTTACTAAATAGTCCTAGGAGTCTAATTACAAATTCACCACCAGTATCACCAATATGTTCATTAGCACATAGGTGGAATACATTGGTTCACCTAATGGCATACCCACAAGTAGCACGTTTGAAGTCCAACTTTTTGGAGTTTCATGGTAAGGATAAACAAGATCCAGATAGTCATGTTGCTCAATTCAGAACTTGGTGACAAGCTAGTATCTTTGACACTTTGTTTGCAGAGCCAGAAAAAATTGCAACAGTTTGCAGGTACACTTGTTGGGGCAAAGCCATGTGGTGGTTCAGCCTGTATGGAATGGGAAATTTCACCACTTGCAATGAGTTAAAAACATAATTCTTAGAGAGATTTCAAAAAGAGAAAAATCCAAGTGATGTTAGAAGAAAGTTAAGGTAATTGAAGAAAAAGCAACTATCCGTAGAAGACTATGTCCAACAATTGTTGAACTTGAATGCATGTTTGGATGCTACAAAAAGACCGACCACTAAATGATGGCAGAATATTTTTGCAAGGGACTAAAACTTGAAATTTGCAATTCAGATGGTGGTCTTGTATAGCCAGTAGGTGCAAAATGGGTTACCCTTTTTGATGTAGTAAAAAGAGTTAAAAGACGCATAGGCATAATCAAGAAGAAAAAGAAGAAATATGAGGTGGAATCTAAAGAAGATTTCAAACAAGAATTAGATGAATCCAAATGCGACTCGAGCAGTAATGAGTCCAAAAGTGATTCAGAAACTGACACAAAGAAGACAAAAAGATAGTAAAGAAAAGCAAAAAGGAAGGAAAGAAGACAAAGAAAGAGAAGAAAAAGTCAAAAAAAACTCCTTCAATGTCTGATGTGGAGAAATTAGTGGGTCAAAAGTTGCAAACTTTTGGGGTGAATTACAACTGACCACAATTGCATTGTGAGATCTACAACAAGGTCATCCAAGTCTAGCATGCTGGTACAACCCCAATGTGTGCAATAATCCACAACAAAAGTAAAGAGAACTCCAGCAATGGGCACTAATGCGGTAGCCATTGGAGCCCATGCAAGTCGCACAACAGCAACAATAGCAAATGCAACAACAACAACAAAGCAATTGGGGATAATAAAGGAACTAGAACCAACAAACTAACAATAGACAAGTCAATGTGGCTATTGCCTAGGAATGGACGGTCATCGTCTAGGACCCGATTGTGCCTTGTGGGTAATGTACCTTGTTTAAATGGTAATCCCAATTGTTAGATATGGAAATCAAGTTCAACCACCACCTCTAGTGCCACAAAAGCCTCCACAAGCCAATGCAGTGTTGATAGAAGAACTACCAACAAACAAGCTGAGAGGTAGAGTAGAGGCATAGAAGAAGGGTAGGAGGCAGCACGACCCACATGAATTGTGTGATTGTTCATGGTGTATCCTAATCGAAACGATACCAAAAAAACAACTAAGTGTAGAAGTTATGGCAATGGCCAGATCGCCAGATCAAAAGGACTAGTTTAGGAGACACCAAAAGAAAAGATAGAAGTGAAAGAGAAAGGTCTTTGACAGAAGGACCAAGAAGAAAGGAGGTGACATTGAACCACCATCTATCCCATACTTAGTTATCTCTATGCCTTTAATGGAGCGAGTGATTTGTTTTGTCAAACTTTTTAACAAATGTTGAGGACACATGACATTGAGCCACCATCTGTTCTATAATTGATTATCTCTAAGCCTTTGAGGGGGATGGTGCTTTGTCTTCTAGGAAAGCTGTGTAGTATAAGAACCTCCATTCCTTCTAGCCAAATTGAGCAACCCTTTCTTACTCTTGCCAAGCTCTTGGATGCAATCTATGTCATAGCTGCCCTACTAGCCAATGAATGAGCCTATTTGTCAATCAATTTTCAACTTCACACAAATTGAGTTAGCACTCTCAAACCTCTATCATCACTAATAGCATCCCTCTCAATAGACTCTATTATGTATCATCACTCAATCACACTTCCAAGTACTCACTCACTCCACTCCCCACAACACCTATCAATGCATTCTTAGTTATAGGTGTACCTCCTCAAGCACTACTTTCAATTTATTTACTATCATGTCCATATCACCATTATTGAGTTGCTAATCTTCATGTGCATATCTCAATTCTATTAGTGACATACTCTTCCCAGCATATTTATGTATTCTCTCAAAAATCACTACACCCATGGCACTCAATAATTCTTTTATCTCAGACCCCTCTATCTTTAGCATCTAAAAGCTCCACGACTTCCTTATAGATGAAGATAAACTCTTTGTTAAAAGACTCCTTTTAACACACACGTTGATTACCACATCACATGCATATACAAGCTACAAGAGGGACAATTGAAACTGTCCACCATAGCACAATATAGTTGAATACAGCATGTTTGCCAGCTCTCCAAGAAAAGACTAGTTACAACATTACTTTCCAAACATGTGAAACAATCCTTAAATTAATTTCTCCAATAATTTCTCATGTTTTACTAACCCACCATTACCATAGATCATTGGCCAAGCTTGGCTTTATTTTTCTAACAAAGCCAATCAAGGGCCCTATCTACATCACCCTGCAAAAGAAGCATTCAATGACCACAGGTGGTGTGTGTTGGGTAGGAGTCTGTGCTCTTGAATTTTGTGGCGCTGGTAGAGTGTTTGTCATGCAGTTATATAACTCTTGTGGAGTGGGAGGGTGCCCCAAAAGATTATATAATTGTCGCAAGAATGCATCTCAAGGGCCAAGTGAAGCTCCTGAAGAGCTTCTTGGCCACATGATGAGCCTACAAATACACAAAGACACAAAGGCATATACACAAATACACATGATGATACACAATATGGAAATACACAAAGACACAAAGGCATATACAAAAATACACATGCTTTCCCTCAAGCCCTTTTTCCTCACATGCTTTGCTTTACTTTCACCCCTCTTCCCCTATCTACGTGTTTTGTTGCATGTCTATCAGTGCATCTATCAACATGCCTACACTGGTTTAAAATAGCATAGACCACTGTTAGATGTGCTCCTATTCCTAGATTTTGACAAAAAGTAGATAGTGACAAGTGACATTCCAAACTAATGACATGCAAGAAATCCAAAAAAACATTCCAAGTTGCAAGTGACAAGGACGAAACTGGAGATCAAATCTCCTGGCATAAGTACAAAATCTAGCAAGAGAAGAGACTCACCTTGAAGAAGTCTGAAAATCTTATTGTCCTTCTTCTTGTCTTTTCTTCTTGTCCTCCTTCTTGTCCTTCTTGCCTTGTGGCTGGAGTGCTTTAAGATGGGGCGTCCTTAGAGATTAGTTGCTTCATGGCCTGAGGACTTAAAGAAGGTCATCTAGAAGAATCACCATAGGTTTCTCCCACCTGATCATCCTAGATATGTCGCCCCTTGGAATGCAGCCCCTCCAGAGTCACTAACTGCAGGAGATTAGAAAAAAAATTGGGACCTTTCCATGACTCCTCGCATGATCCAGTAAGGGTTTGTAACTATTGTGTGCTATATTTAATGGAAATGAAGATTACATGCTAACACCATCTTTTGTTTAGATACTCCATGTTTTATCGACTACCATATTGGTCCCACCTCAAGATTAATCACCTGCTTGATCCCATGCATATCTTCAAGAATGTAGCATCTACCATTTGGGAACATTTGATTGAGACACGAGATTCCTCGAGCATAAGGAAGGATCTATGTACCACAGGGAGGATGCATTAAGCTTGGCCACAAGAGAGACCAAATGGACGTTATCAAAGAAATAGATTATTGTGGTGAAGCGGGCTATCACTACAAATCATACTTGAGATGTTTGAAGGGGACATTCACAAAGAGCAAGAGAAGATGTGTAGAGCAATTATACGGCTTGAAATCTCATGATTGGCACAAGATGCTCCAAGTATGTATGACTTGGCATAATTTTCCTTCCAAATTTGTGAGTCTAGAAGCGACCAATGATCAATTCATACTACCTACTACCATTTCTCATTGTGCATCGAATGACATGAAATATTGTATTTACAAGATGGATGAGCTTGTGAGGTACTTCACACCATACAAAATATAAAGCGTATCAATGCTTGATGCAAGGTTTTCATATTGCTAATATGGTGCACTATTTTCTTTCTAGGTATGTGAGCTCAAAGGACAGAGATTCCACCATGCTTAAGGATGATTGAGTTATGTCAGTGGAGGTGGTTTGTTTAATGGAGACCTTTCCACGTTCAATTTTGACAAGCCAACTATATCTCATAGTGCATTTAGATGAGATTGCTATATGCGGCACTATACATGTACGATGGATTTTATTCCTTGAGTGCTTCGTGAATACCTTGAAGGGTTTCGTAAGGCAAAATACAAGGCGTAGCATGGCCGATGGTGGTTGGTTGGTACAAGAGTCACTTGTATATATTTTTGAGTTTCTTGTCTATGTGGATAGCTCCCTCCCATGAGAGAGTCACATGTATATATTTTTGAGTTTCTTGTCTATGTGGATAGCTCTCTCCCATGATTATGAAGAGATGAAGAAGACCTAAGGATGACCTCTATTGTGCCTCAAGGGTAAGGATGGGGAAAAGTAATGGAAATGGAGTTGCTTAATAATCAAAACCTCTATTGCATGCTTAATAGTGATGTGATGAGAAGATGGGTGACAATATATGAGGATTCAAAGGCAAGAAGACAAGGAGAAAGGGCCACCTTTTGTACACACCATGGATCTCATATGCCATACCATGAGCATCTAAGAGGACTTCTAAATGATATTCATTTTGATTGGTTACTTGACGAAATGGAGAGAGCAGAGAGAGATGAGGGGATGTGTGCAAAAGGTTGGTATGTAGAATGTTTTTCATAAGTTAGGAGCTTTCAAAATTGTAGATTACTTATTCAATTGATTTTTTCTTTTTCTAGTGTGCCATGTTAAATTGTATATGGTGTGAGGGCAAGTACTTTCGGACATAATAGATTGATGATAAGAGAAGCACACAAGATTGTGGCATCATTGCTAGCTTTGAGGGAGTCAATGGAGCCATGGATAATTATTGTGGCATAATCCAAGATATTAATAAGCTTGACTTTTGACGCTTCTTTGTATAGGATGTGGTCAAAAGAGGCCCTAATGCAGCAATCAAATGCCATGCAAATGGATTTGTAACTATTGACTCCATGAAGTTTTGGAAAAGCAAGAAGGACACACTAGTACTACCAGAACAAGGTGAACAGGTACTCTACACATATATAAAAAATCTCACTTATAAATATTTGATACCTTCAATGCAAGGAAATTAACATGTTTGTATTTGTGTTTCAATAGGTTGTCTATCAACCAATAGTTGATAATAATAGGTGGTGGCACATCATACTTATTACGGCATGTTCCAAAGTGATGTATAGTACACATTTACTAATATGGAGCATATGGAGGATGATCATGGCCATTGAGGTGATTATGATCATGATACAAGAGAGGAGGATGTGATCAGGCCATTACCCATGAGGATGTGCTTGCCATTGATGCTGGTTTTGATGAGCACAGTAGTGCAAGTAGTAGTGGGCTGAATGTATTTTGTACATCTCCACATTGGATTGGACATTGAAGTAGATAGTTTGGCAAGGGCTGATCTCATTCAGGATGAGATGGAACCATAGCTCATCATTCTGTCATTCAAATTTCTTACACATTGGCAAAACTATTTTATATAGTCTCATTCTCCTCATCTCACTTAACAAAGCATATTATGGTGTGTAACACGTGCATAGAATTGATATATTTATTAAATTAGGTGCTTTGGTAATCATTGGCAATGTTTGGTAGGGCATGATGCACAACTATCAACCTATAGTAAAATTTTAAACTCTATTGCATGTTTAAAAATGTGTCTAAATGCATGCCTATTCTACAGTGCAGATGCTCTATTAAATGCATGTATAATCGTAATTTTAGATGCTTGTGTAACCATGCTAATAGATGCACACGTAATTTCATTAACTCTATCAATAATTATAGATGTGCTTGCTATTTTTTGCATCTATTGAGCACGTCTACAATTGCATTGTTTTGTTGTGAGAGTAATAGTATATTCCCCTTTTGTTATAATAATATTATAAATGCTCCCTCATTCCCTCCCCATTTGGGATATCCTTTCCTATCTTTAAAAAATAAAATAAAAATTACCCCCCCTACCTTCCCTCCTTAATGCCCCCTACCCTCCGTCATTATTTAATTGAAACTCTCCCCATCCCCCCTTTATCCCTTAGTTTAATCATAGCCTTGCCCTTTTACTATTCGCCCCTCTTTCAATCTCCACAATTAATTAATTGAATTTAGATTAAAAGTTTGACTTGGGACACATATACTTTTTTTGAACTATGTATAAGCTATATTTGGATATTAGACCAAATGTATATATACATTTCTAGTCCATGACCTTTATATACAAATGTACATAATAAGTTTAGAGTCCATGGCAATTATATACTAAAGTATATAAAAAGGTTGGGTCCAGATTCCGTGGCTTAGAAAATTTGCTAAAGGGCATGAAAGATTTCTACCATCGCCAATGAATTTTCAGGTGACCATCAAGGGGCTCACCACTCTAGAAAGGACAAATGAAATTGGCATCATATCCGATGCCTCTCCTCGTCTCTGTTAACCCCCTATTCAAAAACTAGTCTAACTATCTAGAAGCTGGGGGGCAGGATTCTCAAATTTTAGTGATGCAAAGGTTTACAATTGCATGTGGTAGAACTCATTCCCTTGGTTTTGTGTCTGTTCCTCCACCCTGATGATGGCATTGGATAAGGTGCATAGGATAGTTAAGCAATTTTGTTTTCCTTGTCTAGGACTCCTCTCCTCTAGTGCAGCTTATTGCTTTCCTCGTCTCCTATTTTGTTAGATTGTGGAGTATCATTTTGTAGGATTATGAGAGATCCTTACCAATGCCTTTCGTCTACCTTTGTGAAAGGTTATTTTATGTGGTGGTTTTCTAAAGGTTTCTCCATGTCTGAATATTTGCTTGCTTATCAACGATTAAAGAAACTCAAGGGAAACACTTTGAAAAATGATTTGAAAGAATTGAGTATAGAGACAAAAGACTTCATTGATGACATTAGACATGGAGGATTCACATCTGTCTATCCCGCAAAGTCGAAAAATAAAACTTTTCTTGTTGTTAGAGGCTTCATAATTAACTTTCTTGGGTACTATAATGATGAAGGATAAAGGGAGGGTAAAGGGGCGAGTAAAGAGGCGGGTATATTTAAATTGTCAATAGCCCCACCACTAGGGAATTAGGTGCCTCCCAATATTGCTCATAGAAAAAGATGATGTGTCAATCCATCATTTGACCATTTTCTAGATGAACAATGCCTTAGTACTAGCTTTCACCTGACATAAAAATTTTCTCATAACTTAATATGTCCCACAAATGTTTTGAAAAATGTAGAAATAAAATTAGACTTGTGACTGGTATAGCTTCAAATTTCAATTCAAAATTCATGAAGGCCATTAGTGTATCTGATTCATTGCAAGTATCTCAATCTACAATGATTGATGCTAGTGGATAGATATGGGATCCTTGATCTTGTTATTCGTACATGTTGTAGCATCAGGCCTTGCCTTGACTCAAAGCTTTGACTCACGGACCATCTGCATTCCCAACATGGTGGAAGACAAAACATAGGGGCCCATCACGATTGATATGGCTATGCATATGACCATTACATACATGGCCATATTTTGAATCATTTAAGTGGTGCTTGATTCTGTATTTCAATATTATACTCCTTGGGGTGGTGATATTGCCTAGGATGGCATGTTAGACAATTTATCCCCAATAGTTTGATGCATGGTCCACACATAGTTGATGATTCTAAGCCCAAGTCTATTCTAAGCGATAGTTCTAGACTCCCTCGTTGGATGGTTTGAATCTGCATGACATGTTGATACTGCATGAAATTTTCTCTCTTTCTTCAAAAGTACTTCTAATTCTGTACTCCATGGATCAAGGATGTTCAGGAGAGTGATTGAGCTACATCTCAAAGCTCTCACTATGTAATGCATACTGTTTGCTCTTTCCTACTGCTTTCGTAGGAAGAGCTGGGTATTCTATGTTTGTAGGGTTCCGAGGCTTTTTGTCACCTACAGATATATTGGGATTGTCGGTTGTAGTATATGTGTAGCTTAGGACCTCGAGTCGTGTTTCGATGAGAGACGTAGGCTTAAGTGTGGTAAGTAAACAAAGTGCATGCATGTGTAAAAGGAACGTAAGTCATCTTTGTTGAGGTAATGAAGGCTTCCGCCTTCATTGGGGGTTGTAGGGTTTAGGAGGAGTTTAAGGGTTAGAAGGAGGTTCTAGGGTTCAGAAGGAGGTTCCAGGGTTTAGAAAGAGTTCCAGGGTTTAGAAGGAGGTTCCAAGGTTCAGAAGGAGGTTCCAAGGTTCAAAAGGAGGTTCTAGGGTTTAGAAAGAGTTCTAGGGTTTAGAAGGAGGTTCCAAGGTCCAGAAGAAGGTTCCAAGGTTAGGGTAGAGTACATGGTGGAGAACTCGTCTCCCTCGTAGATCATGGAGTTTTAAGGGTTGAGGAACAAAGGGTTTAGGGGAGCATAGGAGTGGGAGAGGAAGAAGGTGTAAGAGCATGGGGGAAAGAAGAGAGAGGAGGGAGGAGAAGGAGAGAGGAGGAGGAGGAGGAGGGAGGAGGAGGAGGAGGAGGGAGGAGGAGGAGGGAGGAGGAGGAGGAGGAGGAGGGAGGAGGAGAGGGAGAGGGTGGGTTGCAAGGTTGGAGGAGAGGGGAGGAGGAGTTGCAAGGTTAGGACATGCTTTTGGACGTGCAGTGCAAGGAAGCATGGACACTTGAGACAAATGCTTGGAATACCAAAGTAGACTCAACAAAATGCCCCAAAGAGTGTGGGCTTCATTCCATTATGGGGTATTTATACAAGTTGGAGAGCTTCTCTCTCTACATGTAACACAAAGTTGTAACACAAAGTCATATCACAAAGTTGTAACACAAACTTGTATCACAAAGTTGTAACACAAAGTTGTAACACATTCTCTCTCTACATGTAGAAGTTGTAACACAAAGTCGTATCACAAAGTTGTAACACAAAGTTGTATCACAAAGTTGTAACACAAAGTTGTAACACATTCTCTCTCTACATGTAGAAGTTGTAACACAAAGTTGTTACACAAAGTCGTAACACAAAGTTGTATCTAGAATTTGTAACACAAAGTTGTAACACAAAGTTGTATCACTAAGTTGTATCACAAAGTTGTATCACAAAGTTGTAACACAAAGTTGTATCACCTTCCCTTTCTACATAAGTTCATGTTGGCACAGAGTCAACATACTCCTGGATCCATTTGATTACCCATCCTCGGCTTATGGCTTATTGCGATCACGTACCTAGGTTGCCATGTTTTTAGCCCAGTGGCTATGGAACTTGTGTCGTGCCAATCGATCCTGCTGTAAAGCCTTAGCACCATACAATTTTTGCTCAATTTCCAGGTAGCCTGTATCCACCATTTGCTCGAACAGAGATATGTGGCGTGCCTCCAAGAAGATCACTCTTTGATAAAGCCGGCTTGTAATCTGAGCATCAATCCTTTCATTCGGATTAAAGCTGAGTGGAGGAAAATGGGAATCAAGGTAACATGGGACCTCCAGAATGAATTCCAATGTTTTATAGAATATGGCACTTTGGCGAAAGAAACGATCAATGTTGCCACGCATTATTTGTTCATGTTGCTGAAGTGCTCAGACCATGGTGCCTTGGATATTCCATTCTACACCAGAGTAGGGTTCGATCATTGGCCAATTAATGACTCAATCTTCAACCAAAGTGTGTATGTTGGCTTCCCATTTTTTACACCATGGAACTGCATAGAACTTGGGATGGGTTCTGAGACATGGAGGTGCCCGTAAGTACTCCTTCAAGAAGATTACATCAAAGAGCTTGGGATGGCACCAATCAGGTTGTGGATCCAACTTGCTAATCCAACTTTCACTAATTTGACACTGACGAATGTTGGTAGGAAAGTTGTCCAGGGTCCATCCACCTCAAGTTTTCATATCAGGATATTTGCTCCAAAATTCCTTGATGGGGTTATTGGGAAGTGATATCTCATCAAAATCATACCCATCATTGGAACTTGGCATGGGCATACGAATGGGATTATCTGGATCCTGATATTCAAAATCAAACACTGTGTCATTTTCTGCTGATGGAAGCACCAAAAGTGTCGGAGGTAATGAGGGGTAGGGAGAGAATCGGGGGACATTGGGGAGAAATATGGCCGAGTGATAGTGGCAGAAGGGGGAGCAGAGGAGAGGGGGGGAAGAATTGGGAAAATGGTTTGAGCAGCTTGCTAATCCTCAAGGGTAGGATTAGCAAGGGAGGGGAAAAGGCTAGGTGTGAGGGGCTTGTAAGTTTGTGACTGTTGGGCTCCTGTTGGGTAAGTTGAAAAAGGTGAGAGGCATGAGCAAAGAGACGATGGAGGGAATAGATGTTAGGATGGAGCTCGAGGAAGGTTAAGAGGGTGGTAGCAGCAAGGGGAAGTGAGGTTATGATGTTGGCAGAAAGAGTGGTTATATATGGGAAGTTGGATGTGAGATAGGCCTTGTCATCTTCCGACACTTCTTTTTGCTGGTGCGATGGGATGATCAGCTACATGGGTTGGATGTCAGTTATGTCGTGCCGTGCAAATAATAGGGATGGCCTTTGTAGCAATGGCAACAAACCTACAATAACCCTGAGGGGAGGACTACCCATGAGTCAGACATATGCAATGAAAGCATCCGTCCTGAGTGTTATAAACCCGACATGTGTAGACAGGCAGAAGATATTCTTCTCATCTTCAGACAAGTCTTGGCAAATTATGTGCAGGGTTTTAGTCCCGATTGATCGTTCTCAGTTGATTGTTGGATGAGCAGATATGATCCTGATTTGGAGTTGCTTCCATTGGATAAGCACGCGTGCGTTGAGGTGATCTTCCACTTGTAGAGTAGCCACAAGCTCTTCGTACACCACGGTTGTGCATTGTAGTGGGGCGTCATTGGTGTTGTCTTCTAATGTCTCATTGTTGTGCACTAGCAATTGGAGTTCAAGCTTGGAGATGACTATTCTCTCTTAATATGTCTCTCCCTCTCTCCTCTCTCTCTTTCTTTCCCTCCCTACTCTTCTTTCTCATTTAAGGAGCCCCTCTTCTCTCTCTGAATCTCTCTCTCTCTCTCTCCCTCTCTCCTCTCTCCCTTTCTCTCCCTCCCTACTCCTCTCTCATTTCTCATTCTCTCTCTCCCTTTGGCGGCCACGGCCGCCAAGAGCCCCTCTTCTCTCTCTTAAATTCTCTCTTTCCCTCTCTCCTCTCTCTTTCTCTCCCTCCCTATTTTCTCTCATTTCTCAAATTTACAAACTCAAATTTGAATAAGAAACTAATTGAAATAGAACTTAAAATCTCAAATAAGAAACTAATTTAAAAAGAATTGTAATGCCTACTAAAAAAAACCCCTTCTCTACCTGCCACGGCCGCCAAGAGTTTTCATTCTCTCTCTTTTACTCTTTGAGTTTTCATTCTCTCTCTCTCTCCCTCTGCCCCTCTTCTCTCTCTTAATCTCTCTCCCTCTCTTCCTTCTCTTTCTCTCTCTCTCTCTCTCTCTCTCTCTCTCTCTCTCTCTCTCTCACTCTCACTCTCTTTCTCTCTCTCTCTCTCTCTTTCTCTCTCTCTCTCTTTCTCTTTCTCTCTCTCTCCTACTTTCTCTCCCTCCTTTCTTTTCTCTCTTAATCTCCTACTCTCTCTCTCACACTCTCTCTAGCTCTCTCTTTCTCTCAATCTCTCTTTTCAAATTTAGAACACAAATTTCAATAAGAAATTAATTGAAATAGAACTCAAAAACTTTAACAAGAAACTAATTGAAAAAGAATTGTAAGTAAAGAAAAAGAATTACAAGAAGAATTGTAGAATTGCGAGTAAAGAAAAAGAATCGTAAGTACCTGGAAAAAGTAAAAAAAGTAAGGCTCCACTTATCCTTTCTCTTCCGCTCTTGGTTGCTTCAATGAAATGAGGAGAGAATGAGAATGAATGAATGGAAAGAAGAGTATATATAAGAAAAACTAGCCCACTCCTCCCAATCACGAATAAATTTGAATTTTTAAAAAAGAGAGGGAAATTTGAATTCATTCTTCTAGATAAATTTGAATTCAAATTTGTGTTCAACATTCTTCTTGATACTTTCTTCTCGTACATCCCTCTTTATTCTTCTCGTAAGTCAAATCTTATTTGTCGCTCTTGCTCGTGATCGTTCTACTCGTAGTTGTAAGAATTCGACCTCTCTCCCTCTACTCCTCTCCTCTTCTCTATGTGGTGGGCTCTCTCTCTCTCTCTCTAATGGAGCTCCCTCTCTAAGGATGGAGCTTCTTCTCTAGTCGCATATCTCTCTCTCTCTAATTGCATACCTTCCCAACCTTCCTCTAGTCGCGTACCTTCCTCTCTCCCTCAAGTCTTCTCATCTCTCCTCTCTCTCTAGTCGCTTACCTTCCCCTCTCCCTAAAGTCTTCTCATCTCTCTTCTCTCTCTACTAGTGTTTCCCTCTCCATCATGTCTTCTCACCTCTCTCCCTCCCTCACTCCTATCCCTTCCTTACTCCTCTAACTCTCCTCTCATCCCTGGGGGCCATGGCCCCTAGGAGTCCTCTCTCTCTCTCTCCTCCCCTCCCCCCTCTCTCTCTCTCTCTCCCTCCCCTCCCTCCCCTCACTCATCTCTCTCTCTCTCCTCTCTTTTCCTCACTCCTCTCAACTTGGGGCCGTGGCCGCCAAGACCCCCCTCTCTCTCTCTCTCCCTCCCCTCCCTCTCCTCACTCCTCTCATCCTCCTCTCTCTCTCTCTCTCCCTCCCCTCCCTCTCACCCTGGGGGCCGCGGCCGCAAGACCCCCCTCTCTCTCTCTCCCTCCCCTCCCTCCCCTCCCTCTCACCCGAGGGCCGCGGCTACCAGGACCCTCTCTCTCTCTCTCTCTCTCTCTCTCTCTCTCTCTCTCTCTCTCTCTCTCTCTCTCTCTCTCTCTCTCTCTCTCTCTCTCTCTTTCCCTCCCTCCCCTCCCTCCTCTCTCTCTCTCTCCCTCCCCTCCCTCCCCTCCCTCTCACCCTGGGGGCTGCGGCCGCCAGGACCCCCCCTCTCTCTCTCTCTCTCTCTCTCTCTCTCTCTCTCTCTCTCTCTCTCTCTCGCTCCCTCCCCTCCGTCCTCTCTCTCTCTCCCTCCCCTCCCTCCCCTCCCTCTCACCCTAGGGGCCGTGGCTGACAGGACCCCCCCTCTCTCTCTTCTCTCTCTCTCGCTCTCTCTCTCCCCCTCCCTCCCCTCCCTCTCACCCTAGGGGCCGCGGTCGCCAGGACCCCTCTCTCTCTCTCTCTCTCTCTCTCTCTCTCTCTCTCTCTCTCTCTCTCTACCTCCCCTCCCTCTCACCCTGGCGGCCGTGGCCGCCAGGACCCCGCCTCTCTCCCTCCCCTCCCTCCTCTCTCTCTCTCCCTCCCCTCCCTCCTCTCTCTCTCACCTTGGCGGCCGCGGCCGTCAGGACCCCCCCTTTCTCTCTCTCTCTCTCTTGCTCTCTCTCTCCCTCCCTTCCCTCCTCTCTCTCTCCCTCCTCTCTGTCTCACCCTGGTGGCTGCGGCTCCCAAGACCCCTCCCCCCCCCCTCTCTCTCTCTCTCTCTCTCTCTCTCTCTCTCTCTCTCTCTCTCGCTCTCTCTCTCCCTCCCCTCCCTCCTCTCTCTCTCACCCTGGCGGCTGCGACCGCCAGGACCCCCCCTCTCTCTCTCTCTCTTGCTCTCTCTCTCGCTCCCCTCCCTCCTCTCTCTCACCCTGGCGGCCATGGCCGCCGGAACCCCCCTCTCTCTCCACTCCTCTCGCCACCCCCTCCCCCTACCCCCGCTCCCCCTACCCCCGCCACCCCCCCTCCTGCCTCCTGCCTCCCCCTACCTTGACACCCCCTACCCCCGCTCCCTTCCCTCCCTCCTCTCTCTCTCTCCCTCCCCTCCCTCCCCTCCCTCTTACCCTGGCGACCGCAGCCGTGGCTGCCAGGACCCCCCCTCCTGCCTCCGCTACCCCCTCCTGCCTCCCCGTACCCTCGCTCCCTACCCTGCCTCCCCCCTTTGCCTCCCCCTACCCCTACTCCCTACCCCTGCAACCCCCTACCCTGCCTCCCCCCGCTCCCCCCTCTCGCCTCCCCCTACCCTGCCACCCCCTACCCTACCTCTCCCCCTCCCGCCTCCCCCTACCCCGTCGCCCCCGCTCCCCTCCTACCTCCCCCTACCCTTGCTCCCTACTCGGCCTCCCCCCCTCCTGCCTCCCCCTACCCCCGCTCCCTACCCTGCCACCCCCTACCCCGCCTCCCCCCCTCCCTCCTCCGTACCCTAGCGACCGCGGTTGGCAGGACCCCCCTCTCGCCTCCCCCCCCCCTCCTGCCTCCTCTCCCCCCTCCTGCCTCCCCCTACCCATACTCCCTACCTTGCCTCCCCCCCTCTGCCTCCCCCTACCCCCGCTCCCTACCCCTGCCGCCCCCTACCCAACCTCCCCCCCTCCCTACCCTCACTCCCCCCTCTCGCCTCCCCCTACCCTGCCACCCCCTACCTCGCCTCCCCCCCTCCCGCCTCCCCCTACCCCGCTGCCCCCACTCCCCTCCTGCCTCCCCCTACCCCTGCTCCCTACCCGGCCTCCCCCCTCCTACCTCCCCCTACCCCCGCTCCCTACCCCGCTGCCCCCTACCTCGGCTCCCCTCCCTTGCTACCTTCGCTCCCCCCTCTCGCCTCCCCCTACCTCGCCGCCTGTGGGGGTTAAAGGTCATTGTGCCTTTACCCCGGTTATGTACAATACTCAAACACATATATAAATGAATGAAAAAGAAGATTAGGGTGGTTCTACACCCACCAAAACTTGTGTGGCTCTCTATCTCTCTCTCTCTCCTTCTTCTTTTCTTGCTTCCATTGAGAGCACTCTCAACTGGTATCAGAGCCCGGGTGATCTAGCTGAGCGTGCGTGAATGCTTTGAAGCTCAGTAGCTCTGTGGGAGGAAGGAGAAGCTTTGTGGGAAGCTTTGTGGGTGACTTTACTTGCATCCGAGTGTGCAGAGACCTTGGAGGAACCTTTGGAAAAGTCACTTTGGCTTTGCAAAGTGGTTTTGAGAGCCTGTTAAGTGGTTTCAAAGAAAAAGTCGTTTTTTTAAGCTTTTCCCTGTTCCGTTCGATGACAGAGACTCCGTATTGACTTGTAGAGGTAACTATTGCTTGCTTTTGGTGTCCACTTCACTTCAGGAGCTTGGAAACACCTTCATTCTTGAATTTGGGATCATTTCATTGGATTTTTGGCTCACTGTGTCAGTTTCTGCGTTTTTTGCCCGGGTGTTAGAACTCAAGTTTGGAGCAACCATTTGCAGATTTGTCAGTTCCGGTGGACTCAGGAGGGCCTAAAACTTCTATGTTGCTCATCATTCCCACTCCGATAGAGTTTACAAACAGCTCTGTTTTAAAAAACGTTTTTTAGCCCGTGTGTTGGACCCAGTGATTGAGACCACGGTTTCCAAAACCGTCTGTCCCATTGTGTTCGGGACGCCCAAAAACCCCTACCTATCAGTTCTTGCGCAATTCGGTGGAGGATTTTCAGAGTTATAGATCTCTGTGTATTCGATTTCGTCTCTCTGTTATGCATTTTTCATTCTAAGGTTTTGAAAGCTTAGATTTATGCCACATGGTAGTGGATAAGTGTTGACTCCCATTTCTCACTCATCAGTTGGGATTTTGGAGTTCCGGCAGAAGAGAAATATTTGCGGATTTTCTTGCTGAGTCCGATTATGCAATGGCGCCCATGTTTTGAGGCATCTCAGGTTCTATTTTTAATAGCGGTCATTACCGTGGGACCATGATTTCTTGAGCATACCTTATGCAGATCACTCTGGTTACAGTTTGAGCAGTGTGTGCGCTCATTCGTGGTGTGCATTGGGTTGTAATGGATGATTTATAGGCCATTTGGATGCATTGCGGTCCTTATTGGATGCGCTGATAGGCCCAAATTGCCTTGTGGGATGCTATTTTTTATGGACGCTTTGCACATGGATGCTATTTTATGCTAAGGGACAGCTTTGACACATTGCTGGTGATGCACTGATAGTGCTATGCTCTCTTGGATGAGATATTATTGATGCATATGCCAGTGGACGGTGTTTATGCTTGAGTCATTTGGCACTTATTGGCATTTTCTTTTGGGCCAGATTTGCTCATATGGATGCATAGTATATGCACATGAGTCACATGCATCTTTTGATGCTTTGAGCTTTGAGTTTTTTGTGATATTTTAGTCTATTGTGGCATACACATTTGGGTGCACCTAGTATTTGGTGTGATTCTCTCTTGCAGGTACTAGCATTTGGGATTTTGTTTCATTTGCATCATGGCATCCTCTTCCATGTCTGAAAAGGAGTTTTTCAGCATTAAAAAGTTTGATGGGACAAACTTTTCTTTGTGGAAAGAACAAATAAGGGATGTGCTTATTCAAAAGAAGCAGATTAAACCCTTGGCAGGTATTGAAGCTAAGCCTGTGGATATGTCTGAGGATGATTGGAATGAGTTGGATGCATTAGCAAAGTCTACTCTTAGACTTCATCTTGCAGAGTCAGTTTATTTCACAGTAGTAAATGAGCAGACTACAGAAGATTTGTGGAAGAAACTGTGTGCCATTTATGAGAAGGAAACTGCCTCTACTAAAGTTTACCTCATGAGGAGGTTGTTTGAGCTGCAGATGAAGGAAGGGGTCTCCATTGCTTCTCATTTGAATGAATTCAATATTATTTTCAGCCAGCTTCAGGCTCAGAAAATGAATTTTGATGCGGAGACTAAGGCAATATTTCTCTTATGTTCATTGCCATCCTCATGGGATACCTTCCGTACAGCTGTTAGTAACTCTGCACCTGGTGGAGTACTAAAATTTGATGATGTTGTGGGTAGCTTATTGGCCGAGGAGATTAGACGGAAGTCTATGGATGGCAACAAGCAGGATGCAGCCTTAAATGTGCAAAGGGGTAGATCACAGTTCAGGGGGAAGTCCCAAGAAAGAGGGAAGTCTCGTAGCAAATCTAGGGCACGGAACATTGAGTGTTACCATTGTGGCAAGAAGGGCCATATGAAAAAGGATTGCTACAAGCTGAAAAGAGAGCAAAAGGATAAGAAAAAGAATGCAAATTGGGGTGCAAATCAAAAGGAGGAGAGTCCAAGGGAGGACAAAGGAAAAGTGAAGATCGAGGAGATCAATGCAGTCACACATGATAGTGACAATGATGTTCTCTTCATGTCTAGTTTATCTGTAGAGTTGCTTACCACTTCAGATGATGCATATTCCTAGGATTGGATTTTGGATTCTGGTGCTTCATTCCATGTTACTCCCCATAGGGAATGGTTCTCCACTTATGACAGTGGAAAGACAGGTTGTGTGCATCTTGGAAATGACTATGCATGTGACATAGTGGGAGTAGGTGACATAAAGTTTTCTTTTGCAAATGGGTTTGCATTTATTTTGAAACATGTGAGACATGTGCCTAAGTTGACCAAGAGTCTTATTTCAGTGGGTCAACTAGATGATGCTGGTTTTCACGCCACTTTTGGCTTTCAGAGTTGGAAAATTCAAAAGGGCTCTATGCTTTTGGCCAGGGGTGCCAAGTGTGGGACTTTGTATCCCTTACATGTATCAGGGGTATTTGATCATGTTATTGCAATAACCAAGCAGCCAAGCACTTCTTTGTGGCATTGCAGGTTGGGGCACATGAGCCAGAATGGAATGAAACTCTTATGCCGTTTGGGTTATGTACCGCATTTAAGTTTCTCTGATTTTGAATTTTGTGAGCATTGTCTCTATGGGAAGCAAACTAAATCAGCCCATAAAAGAAGGGGAAAGAAAGAGCTTGAAATGCTTGATTTGGTGCATTCAGACGTATGTGGTCCCATGCCTACACGGTCATTAGGCAGGGCTGAATACTATGTGACATTCATTGATGATGCAACTAGGAAAGTGTGGGCTTATGCTATAGCTCGGAAGAGTGATGTGTTCCAGGTATTTCAAAAATGGCTGGCCTTGGTTGAGAATCAGTCACGTAGAATGCTTAAATGCCTACGGACTGATAATGGTGGAGAGTATCTCTCTCATGACTTTTAGCATTTCTGTGATACACGTGGCATTAAGAGGGAGCTCACATCCCCTCGTACTCCAGAGGAAAATCCAGTTGCAGAAAAGATGAACCGTACCATTCAAGAAAGTTTGCAATGCATGCTTTCCAATGCAAGTCTTTTTGATGGTTTTTGGGCTGAGGCAATGAAGACTGCAGTGCATGTGATCAATAGATCACCTAGTAAGAGTTTGGATGTTGGTATTCCTAAAGAGGCATGGAGTGGCAAGAAGCCCTCTTACTCTCATTTGCATATATTTGGGTATGAGGCATATGCACATGTGCCAAAAGAGCTTCGAAAGAAGCTAGATCCTAAGTCTAGGAAATGCATCTTTCTGGGTTATGGTGAAAGTGGAGAGATGGGCTATCGTCTCTGGGATCCAGAAGCAAAGAAGATCATACGCAGCCATGATGTGGTCTTCAATGAGAAGAAGATGCATAAGGCACCCATGAGGGATGTGGAAATGAGGAGAATCACTTTCCAGGATGTGAATCCACCTGCATATGTTGATAGACAGCAAGCTGTCCATGCACCAAATGTGCAAGAAATGGTACAACCAAGTACTCCCACAGGTATACAATCAAGGGTAGATGATGGATCATCTATTGGTGGAAATGATGAGCCAAATATGGATGATATGCAAATGGGACAGCAAGCTGAAATGCCCTTGAGAAGATCATCTAGAGTGTCTAGACCACCTGATAGGTTTGTTCCAGGGGTAGACTATGTGATGCTTACTGATTGCGGGGAGCCTTCTTGCTACAAAGAGGCTATGATGCATGAGGATCAACGCAAGTGGGAGTATGCTATGCAATCAGAGATGAGTTCACTTATGAAGAATAAGACTTGGGACTTGGTTTCTTTGCCACATGGAAAGAAAGCATTGCTATGTAAATGGGTCTACAAAATGAAGGTCACAGGTGATGATGTGCCTAGGTACAAGGCCCACTTGGTTGCTAAAGGGTTCAAGCAAGAGAAGGGTGTGGACTTTGATGAGATATTCTCTCCAGTTGTGAAGATGACCACACTTAGATGCATGCTTGGACTAGTGGCATCAGAGGATATGGAGCTTATGCAAATGGATGTCAAGATAGCTTTCTTGCATGGGGATTTGCATGAGGAAATTTACATGGTGCAACCGGAAGGCTTTGAAGAAAAGGGCAAAGAGCATTTAGTTTGCAAGCTAAAGAAGAGTCTCTATGGTCTTAAGCAAGCGCCTAGAGAATGGTATCAGAAGTTTGATGCTTTCATTCGGTCCCAGGGTTTTAGGAGGAGTGAAATTGATCACTGCCTCTACACTAAAAGGGCTAAGGATAGTAGCCTGATAATCCTGGCACTATATGTGGATGATATGCTATTGGCTAGCAAGAATACTTATGAGCTAGATGCATTAAAGGCCAAGTTGCATGAGGCCTTTGATATAAGGGATTTGGGATTTGCAGGTCATATTCTTGGTATGTGCAGTGTCGTGGATGTCTCGTGCACAGAAGTGCGTTGCTTTGTCTACCACAGAGGCTGAGTATGTTGCAGCCACAGAGGGTTGCAAGGAGGCTATATGGCTTGATCGGCTAGTGGGAGATTTGGGATTCATACAGGTGTACCGACATTGCATAGTGATTCCATGAGTGCTATTCAGCTAGCACGGAATCCGGTCTTGCATACAAAGACCAAACACATTGAGGTCAGGTACCATTTCATCAGGGAGGTACTTGAGGACAAGCGCATAGAGCTTGTCAAGGTTCATACACATGATAACCCTGCAGATATGCTAACGAAGAGTCTACCTAATCAGCGGTTTGAGTATTGTCGGGTGATGGGCATTGGATAGTATGCTCACTGGTTGTTCTCCCTTAAAGGCACATTGTCCTTTAAGTCGGAGGTTGTGGGGGTTAAAGGTCATTGTGCCTTTACCCCGGTTATGTACAATACTCAAACACATATATAAATGAATGAAAAAGAAGATTATGGTGGTTTTGCACCCACCAAAACTTGTGTGGCTCTCTATCTCTCTCTCTCTCCTTCTTCTGTTCTTGCTTCCGTTGAGAGCACTCTCACCGCCCCCTACCCCCGCTCCTCCCTCCTGCTTCCCTACCCCGCCGCCCCCCCTCCCGCCTACCCCTACCTCTGCTCCCTACCCTGCCTCCCCCCCCCCCACCCATGCTCCCCCCTCCCTACCCCCGCTCCCCCCTCCCTCTTACACCACTCTCTCCCTGCTCCCTCCCTCCCTCCCTCTTCCTCCCTCCCTCCCCTCTTCCGTCGCTCCTCCCTCCCTCCTTTTCTCCCTCTCTCTCCCCCCTCCACTTCCCTCTTCCTCCTCCCTCTCTCTCCCCCTTGCACTTCTGTCTTCCTCCTGGAGGCCGTGGCCTCCAAGGCTTCTCTCCTTCTCTCTAAACTTTCTCTCTCTCTAGTTCCTCTCGCTCTTTCTTTCTTTCTCTCTCCAAATTTTTTTAAAAAAATCTAGATAAAGAATTAATCAAAAAAATTTACAAGTACCTGGAAAAAGTTTGTAAGTTTGCTCTTTCTTGCTTTCTTGTTCTTCTTGCTCGTCCTTGCTTTCTTGCTTCAATGAATGTAATGAGGGGAGAATGAATGAAGAAGGAAGACTATATATAAGAAAAACTAGGTTTTCCTCCTCCTCTCCTATTGGCTTTCCATTCCTCCCCTCTCTCCTATTGGCTTTTCATTCCTCCCCTCTCCCATTGTCTCCCATTACTTCCCCTCTCCCATTGGACCCCCATCCCTCATCCCAATCTTCCATTGGCACTCCCCCCATCCATTTCTTCTTCCTCCCCTATTGCCACCACTCCCATCCCACATTTCCACCATGTCCCATACTGCTCCCATTTCCCAAAATCCCATATTTCCCCATCTCACCCTCCTCTTTTTCATCCCCTATTAACTCCCCTCACTCATTTCACTCCCTTATTATCCTCCTCCCGTATTACCTTCCCCTCTCCCATTCCATTCCTCCCTCCCCACTCTCACTTCCACTTCCCATTACTCACTTGCCATTTGCAAACTATTAATATATTATTATACTATTTTTTATACTTATTATCATACACCCCTATTACCTCCCCTCTCCCATTCCACTCCTCCCTTCTCACTCCCACTTCCACTTCCCATTACTCACTTGCTATACACATTTGCAAACTATTAATATATTATTATACTATTTTCAAACTTACATGTGGGCAAAATCACAAGTGTCAAAGCGATCCTATCGTGGTCATACAACAATTGTGCTTTTATTCAAGGGCGTATTTATCCTTATCAACAAGCTTATTTCAGCTTTTATTTTGACACAATACTCAAGGTATGAAGTGCATAATTTGTGCACTAGGTGTTTACTTTGTTGTATCAAAATTGTTTGCCACACACACACACATATACACATACTAGAATTTCCTAATATTATCGCATCTACATTTCTCTGATGGGCACAAAACTTTGTACACACCTCAACCTAGGTCGTATTGACTTGCATACAAAGTGGTGCACCCATCCCATAAGTACTTGTTCGAAAAACACACCTACAAATGTATTTTATAACGATTGTGCATAATACTAGGAACAAAATGGTGTATAATGTGTGATCGACTATGCAAAGCATATCCAATGGACACAAGACTTTGCACATTCCTCAACCTAGGTAGTATTGACTTGTGTGCAAAGTGGCATCCCCATCCAATAAGTACTTGTTTGAAAAATACAACTAGGATCGTGTTTTTTGACAGTTCTACATGACACCAAGGCAACAATAGTATTTAATACTTAATCTACCATGCAAAGCATATCCGATGGGCACAATACTTTGCAGTGCCTCAAAAGCGGTGGTATGGTGTTCCATGCAAAGTGGAACGCCCATTCAATAAGTACTTGGTATGATAATACACCTAAGAGCGTGTTCTTTGACGGATGTGCATAACACTAGGGGGGGAAACGGTGTATAATGAGTGATCCCCCATGCAAAGCATAACCGATAGACACAATACTATGCACACACATCAACCTAGTTGAAATTGAATTTCTTGCAAAGTGGCTCCCCCATCCAACAAGTACTTTTTAGAATATCACACCTAGGACCATGTTTTTTATTGGTTGTCCATGACATTAAGGCAAAAACATTGTTTTATGCTTGATCGACAATGCAACGCATATCCGATCATCACAATACTTTGCACACATCTCAACCTAGGTATTATTGAGTTACATGCAAAGTGGCATGCCCATCCCATAAGTACTTAGTCGAATAACACATCTAGGACCACGTTTTTTGATGGTTGTGCATGACACTAAGGGCAAAACGGTGTTTAATGCTTGATCGACAATGCAAAGCATATCCGATGGGCACAACACTTTGCATGAACCTCAACAATTGTGGTATTACATTGCATGCAAAGTGGTACACCCATATGATAAGCAGTTGGTCGGATAACACACCTAAAAGCATGTTTTTAAATGGTTGTGCATGACATTGAGGCACAAACGGAGTTTAATACGTGATATACCATGCAAAGTGCATCCGATGGGCACAATACTTTGCACCCACCTCAAGCTAGGTGTTATTGAGCTGCATGAAAAGTGGCGTGTCAGTTAGATAAGTACTTGATCCGATAACACACTTAGGACCGTGTTTTTTTATAAATGTGCTTGATACTATGGCAAAAACGGTATTTAATGCTCAATCAACCATGCAATGCATATCTGATCGGCACAATAATTTACTTGCACCTCAACCTAGGTGGTATTGACTTGTTTGAAAAAATGCACACCCATCAGATAAGTACTTAGTTGGATAACACACCTAAGGGCGTGTTTTTGTATGAATGTGCATATCAAGACTTGGGTGCAAAGTGGAGCCCCCATTTGATAAGTTCTTGTTTAAATAACACACCTAGGACCATGTTTTTTTATGGTTGTGCATTACATTAAGACCAAAACAATGTTTTATGCTTGATCGACAATGCAAAGCATATTCGATGGGCATAATACTTTGCACACATCTTAAACGAGGTGAAATTGACTTACATGCAAAGTGGAGCACCCATCCCATAAGGACTTGATCGAATAACATACCTAGCAACGTGTTTTTTAACGGATGTGCATGACACTAGAGCAAAAATGGCATTTAATGCTCGATCGACCATGCAAAGGATATCCGATGGGCACAATACTTTTCCTATGCCTCAACCTAGTGGTATTAAAATGTTCTCAAAGAGGCATACCCATCCGATAAGTACTTGGTCAGATAACATACGTAAGGGCATGTTTTTTTGTGGATGTGCATATCACTACAGTAAAAACGGTGGATAATGTGTGATCGACCATGCAAAGCATATCCGATGGTCACAATACTTTGCACGCACCTCAACCTAGTTGAAACGGACTTGCATGCAAAGTGGAGTTCCCATCCCATAAGTACTTGATCGAATAACATACCTAGTAGCGTGTTTTTTTATGGATGTGCATGACACTAAGGCAAAAACAGTGTTTTATGCTTGATCGACAATGCAAAGCATATCCGATGGGCATAATACTTTTCACACACCTTAAAATAGGTGAAATTTACTTACATGTAAAGTGGATCGCCCATCCCATAAGTACTTGATTGGATAACATACCTAGCAGCGTGTTTTTTTACGGATGTGCATGACACTAGAGCAAAAATAGTATATAATGCTCGATTGACCATGCAAAGGATATCCGATGGGCACAATACTTTTCCCACACCTCAAACTAGGTGGTATTGAAATGTTCTCAAAGAGCCACACCCATCCAATAAGTACTTGGTCAGATAACATTCCTAAGGCCATGTTTTTTTGCGAATGTGCATATCATTAACGGAAAAACGTTGTATAATGCACGATCGACCATGCAAAGCATATCCAATGGTGACAATACTTTGCACGCACCTCAACCTAGTTGAAACGGACGTGTGCAAATTGAAGCACCCATCCGATAAGTACTTGTTTGAAAAACACACCTAGGACCGTGTTTTTTTATGGTTGTGCATGACACTAAGGCAAAAACGGTGTTTTATGCTTGATCGACAATGCAAGGCATATCCGATGGGCACAATACTTTGCACACACCTTCAAAGAGGTGTAATTGACTTACATACAAAGTGGAATTCCCATCGCATAAGTACTTGATCAGATAACACACCTAGAAGCGTGTTTTTTTACGGATGTGCATGACACTAAGGCAAAAATGGTATTTAATGTTCGATCGACCATGCAAAGCATATCCGATGCGCACAATACTTTTCCTATGCCTTAACCTAGGTGTTATTGAAGTGTTCTCAAAGAGGCACACCCATCCGATAAGTACTTGGTGAAATAACATACCTAAAGGCGTGTTTTTTTGTGGATGTGCAAATCACTACCAGAAAAACGGTGGATAATGTGTGATCGACCATGCAAAGCATATCTGATGGTGACAATACTTTATACACACCTCAACCTAGTTTAAATGGACTTGCGTGCAAAGTGGAGCCCCCATCCGATAAGTACTTGTTTGAATAACACACCTAGGACCGTGTTTTTTATGGTTGTGTATGACACTAAGGCAAAAACAGTGTTTTATACTTGATCGACAATGCAAAGCATATCCGATGGGAACAATACCTTGCACACACCTTCAACTAGGTGGAATGGACTTACGTGCAAAGTATCATTCCCATCGCATAAGTACTTGATCGGATACCACACCTAGCAGCGTGTTTTTTTACAGATGTGCATGACACTAAGGCCAAAATGGTATTTAATGCTCGATCGACCATGCAAAGCAATCCGATGTGCACAAAACTTTTCCTATGCCTTAACCTAGGTGGTATTAAAATGTTCTCAAAGAGGCACACCCATCCAATAAGTACTTGGTCAGATAACATACCTAAGGGCGTGTTTTTTTGCGGATGTGCATATCACTACCGGAAAACAATGGATAATGCGTGATCCACCATGCAAAGCATATGGGATGGTGACAATACTTTGCACACACCTCAACCTAGATTAAACGGGCTTGTGTGCAAAGTGGAGCCCCCACCCGATAAGTACTTGCTTGAATAACACAACTAGGACCGTGTTTTTTTATGGTTGTGCATGACACTAAGGCAAAAATGGTGTTTTATGCTTGATCGACAATGCAAAGCATATCCGATGGACACAATACTTTGCACACACCTTCAACTAGGTGTAATTGACTTACATGCAAAGTGGCATTCCCATCGCATAAGTACTTGATCGGATAACACACCTAGCAGCGTGTTTTTTTACGGATTTGCATGACACTAAGGCAAAAATGGTATTTAATGCTCGATCGACCATGCAAATCATATCCAATGGGCACAATACTTTTCCTACTTCTTCACCTAGGTGGTATTGAAATTTTCTCAAAGAGGCACACCCATCCGATAAGTACTTGATCAAATAACATACCTAAGGGCGTGTTTTTTTACAGATATGCATATCACTATCGAAAAAACATTCTATAATGCGTGATTGACCAAGCAAAGAATATCTGATGGTGAAAATACGTTGCACGCACCTCAAACTAGTTGAGACGGACTTGTGTGCAAAGTGGATCCCCCATCCGATAAGTACTTGTTTGAAAAACAAACCTAGGATTGTGTTTTTTTATGGTTGTGCATGACACTAAGGCAAAAATGGTGTTTTATGCTTGATCGACAATGAAAAGCATATCAGATGGGCACAATACTTTGCACACACCTTCAACTAGGTGGAATTGACTTACATGAAAAGTGGCATTCTCATCGCATAAGTACTTGATCGGATAACACACCTAGCAGCGTGTTTTTTTACGGATGTGCATGACACTAAGGCAAAAATGGTATTTAATGCTGGATCGACCATGCAAAGCATATCCAATAGGCACAATACTTTTCCTACACCTTAACCTAGGTGGTATTGAGATGTTCTCAAATGAGCACACCCATCCGATAAATACTTGGTCAGATAACATACCTAAGGGCATGTTTTTAGGCGGATGTGCATATATACACTACAAGAAAAACGTTGTATAATGCGTAATCAACCATGCAAAGTATATCTGATGGTGACAATACTTTGCACGCATCTCAACCTAGTTGAAATGTACTTGCATGCAAATTGGAGCCCCCATCCGATAAGTACTTGTTTGAATAACACACCTAGGACCGTGTCTTTTATGGTTGTGCATGACACTAAGGCAAAAACAGTGTTTTTTGCTTGATCGACAATGCAAAGCATATCTGATGGGCACAACACTTTGCACACACCTTCAAATAGGTGGAATTGACTTACATGCAATTTGGCATTCCCATCGCATAAGTACTTGATCGGATAAGACACCTAGCAGCATGTTTTTTTACGGATGTGCATGACACTAAGGCAAAAATGGTATTTAATGCTTGATCGACCATGCAAAGCATATCCGATGGGCACAATACTTTTCCTATGCCTTAACCTAGGTAGTATTGAAATGTTCTCAAAGAGGCACACCGATCCGATAAGTACTTGGTCAGATAACATACCTAAGGGCGTGTTTTTTTGCAGATGTGCATATCTCTACAGGAAAAACGTTGTATAATGCGTGATCGACCACGCAAAGCATATTCGATCGTGAAAATACTTTGCACGCATGTTAACCTATTTGAAACGGACTTGCATGCAAATTGGAGCCCCCATCCGATAAGTACTTGTTTAAATAACACACCTAGGACCGTGTTTTTTTATGGTTGTGCATGACACTAAGGCAAAAATGGTGTTTTATGCTTGATCGACAATGCAAAGCATATCCGATGGGCACAATACTTTGCACACACCTTCAAATATGTGAAATTGACCTACATGCAAAGTGGAATTCCCATCGCATAAGTACTTGATTGAATAACATACCTAAGGGCGTGTTTTTTTACGGATGTGCATATCACTATAGGAAAAACATTGTATAATGTGTGATCGACCATGCAAAGCATATTAGATGGTGACAATACTTTGCACACACCTCAACATAGTTGAAACAGACTTGCGTGCAAAGTTAATCCCCATCAGATAAGTACTTGTTTGAATAACACACCTAGGACCGTGTTCTTTTATGGTTGTCCATGACACTAAGGCAAAAAATGGTGTTTTATGCTTGATCGACAATGCAAAGCATATCCGATGAGCACAATACTTTGTACACACCTTCAACTAGGTGGAATTGACTTACATGCAAAGTGGCATTCCCATCGCATAAGTACTTGATCGGATAACACACTTAGCAGTGTGTGTTTTTACGAATGTGCATGACACTAAGGCAAAAATGGTATTTAATGCTTGATCGACCATGCAAAGCATATCCGATGGGCACAATACTTTTCCTATGCCTTAACCTAGATGGTATTGAAATGTTCTCAAAGAGGCACACCCATCCGATAAGTACTTGGTCAGATAACATACCTAAGGTCGTGTTTTTTTACGGATGTTCATATCACTACCAGAAAAACGTTGTATAATGTGTGATCGACCATGCAAAGCATATCCGATGGTGACAATACTTTGCACACATCTCAACCTAGTTGAAAAGGACTTGCATGCAAAGTGGATCCCCCATCTGATAAATACTTGCTTGAATAACACACCTAGGACCATGTTTTTTTATGGTTGTGCATGACACTAAGGCAAAAACGGTGTTTTATGCTTGATCGACAATGCAAAACATATCCGATGGGCACAATACTTTGCATACACGTTCAACTAGGTGGAATTTACGTAAATATAAAGTGGCACGCCCATCCCATAAGTACTTCATTGGATAACATACCTAGCAATGTGTTGTTTTATGGATGTGCATGACACTAGAGCAAAAATAATATTTAATGCTCGATTGACCATGCAAAGGATATCCGATGGGCACAACACTTTTCCTACACCTCAACCTAGGTGGTATTGAAATGTTCTCAAAGAGGCACAAGCATTTGATCCGCAACCTAGTTGAAACAGGCTGGCGTGAAAAGTGGAGCCCCCACCCGATAAGTACTTGTTTGAATTACACACCTAGGACGTGTTTTTTTATGGTTGTGCATGACACTAATGCAGAAACGGTGTTTTATGCTTGATCGACAATGCAAAGCATATCCGATGGGCACAATACTTTGCACACAGCTTCAACTAGGTGGAATTGACTTACATGCAAAGTGGCACATCCATCGCATAAGTACTTGACCAGATAACATACCTAGTAGCGTGTTTTTTTACGGATGTGCATGACACGAATAAAAATAGTATTTAATGCTCGATCGACCATGCAAAGGATATTCTATGGGCACAATAATTTTCCTATGCCTCAACCTAGGTGGTATTGAAATGTTCTCAAAGAGGCACACCCATCCTATAAGTACTTGGTCAGATAACATACCTAAGGGTGTGTTTTTTTGCGGATGTGCATATCACTATGGGAAAAACGATGGATAATGCATGGTCGACCATGCAAAACATATCCAATGGTCACAATACTGCCTCAACCTAGTTGAAACGGACTTGTATGCAAAGTGGAGCACCCATCCCAGAAGTACTTGATCGAATAATATACCTAGCAATGTGTTTTTTTACGGATGTGCATGACACTAAGGCAAAAATGGCGTTTTATGCTTGATCGGCAATGCAAAGCATATCTGATGGGCACAATACTTCGCACACACTATCAACTAGGTGGATTTCACTTACATGCAAAGTGGCATGCCCATCCCATAAGTACTTGATCGGATAACATACCTAGCAGCATGTTTTTTTACAGATGTGCATGACACGAGCGAAAATGGTATTTAATGCTCGATCGACAATGCAAAGGATATCCAATGGGTAGAATACTTTTCCTATGCCTCAACCTAGGTGGTATTGATATGTTCTCAAAGAGGCACACTAATCAGATAAGTACTTGGTTGGATGACACACCTAAGGGCGTGTTTTTTTATGGATGTGCATATTACTAGGGAGAAACGGTGTATAATGCATGATCGACCATGCAAAGCATATCTAATGGTCACAATACTTTGCATACACCTCAACCTAGTTGAAACGGACTTGCATGAAAAGTGGAGCCCCCATCTAAGAAGTACTTGTTTGAATAACACACCTAGGACCGTGTTTTTTTATGGTTGTGCATGACACTAAGGCAAAAACGGAGTTTTATGCTTGATCAACAATCCAAAGCATATCCGATGGGTACAATACTTTGCAAACAACTTAAACTAGGTGGAATTGAATTACATGCAAAGTGTCATGCCCATCCCATAAGTACTTGATCATATAACATAACTAGCAGCGTGTTTTTTTACGGATGTGCATGACATTAAGGCAAAAATGGTATTTAATGCTCGATCGACCATGCAAAGCATATTCGATGGGCACAATACTTTTCCTATGCCTCAACCTCGGTGGTATTTACTTGTTTTCAAAGTGGCACACCCATCCGATAAGTACTTGGCCAGATAACACACCTAAGGGCGTGTTTTTTTACGGATGTGCATATCATTAGGGGGAAAACGGTGTATAATGCGTGATCAACCATGGAAAGCATATCTGACTTGCATTCAAAGTGGAGCCCCCATTCGAAAAGTACTTGAATAACACACCTAGGACCGTGTTTTTTATGGTTGTGTATGACACTGAGGCACAAATGGTGTTTAATGCATGATATACCACGCAAAGCATAGACGATGGGCACAATACTTTGCACACACCTCAACGTAGGTGTTATTGAGTTGCATGCAAAGTTGCGTGTTCATCTAATGAGTACTTGATCGGATAACTTCTCCCACCAATAAATTAAGTACTAATTAAAAATTATAATAAATGAGTAGATTATTAAAAAGAGACTAATATTTATGTAATTGTTGCTACTGCAAGGACTTTCACAAAGGAGATGGCTATAGATTTTGTTCTAGGGATGGATGTGATTTTATGTAGCAAAAGAGAAGTAGTTGCATTTGCTACAATCCATGATAGTGATCCCAATTCAGTTTGCCACTTTCGAAGACGTGGCGAAGATAAGGTGGCGAAGATAATGTGGAGATATGGAAACACTTGGAGATGTTATGCCCTATAATACATCCAACAAATCATTTATAGCATGGGACAAAGATGAGACTTATGCAATAGACATTATCAAGAATACAAAGTGTATCAAGAATACAAAGTGCACCACCTTGGATTTTACTATAATAGGGGACATTTTACAAATGAGATCATTTGCAAATAAGGCTGTAGCAAAAGGTGAAGTATTGGGATTTGAACAAGTGGAGCAATGGCCATTTGCACAGATGAGGATTCTAAAGGTCATTGATGATGGTACGGTTGATAACATAACATCCTTATGTGATCCCTACTATGAGGTAGGCAAGAATATGGGATGGAGCATGCAATTTTTAAACATGAGAAAGAGGCACGTGGTTTTCAATGATAAAGACAAGGTATACTACAATATCAAAGGACCTAAAAAGCGTGCCCATGTGCTAGGCTCTATCACTTCAAATGTGGATGATTTCAATGTACTCCATTATAGAAGTGACATCTTATCTGGAGTGGATGAGTTCATTGGTTCCGAGAAACAAAATGATTTTAGAAGCGAAGCCTTATCTGGGGTGGATGAATTCTTGCATAGTGAGAAGGGCAAAGGTTTCAATAGCGATGTCTTGTCAAGTGTGGATAAGTTCATGCATATTAACAAACCTGGTGTCAATCAAGCTTGTGGATTTGTGAAAGCCATGCAAGATGTCCCAATGAGCGATGTTCTCTCAGGAGTGGAAGAGTTTTAAGGTTCTCAATACTCTCGTAGAGTATTGAATTCATTGAATGGTCCTAAGAGTATGTTAAAAATGAGGATGAGAACAACAGAGGATTATTCAATATTTAACTTTGATTGTGATATGGCCAAGGATGCAATGACCAATCATGGATGCTTGGTTACAAACAAATGTGAGGAGAAGAAGTGCATAAATACAGATAACAACATGCACGAGGAACAAAAATGGTCATACATATGCATGAAGAGAAAGTGAATCTAGGCAGATCCACAAAAGCAACCAAAAAGGAAGAGAGTAATGAAGGAGGAGAACATGTTAAATGCAGTGGGATATCTATGTTGCAAGCGAAGATGTATGCACTTCATTGATCTTGCAGACATCAGGGAATGTAGAGGACACATGTGGCAAAGAAGAGGAAGCGAAAGAAATGAATACCTTCTCACAAGTCTCTCTTGCTTTCTTCAGAATGGCAATAAAAGGCTTAGTTCAAGACAAAAGGTAAAACCTCTCGTAAATGGAAAAAAGATGTGCAATAAGGCATATCACAACATTACTAGATTATCCCATGGTACATATTGGGATTTAGTCACCAAGGCAAAGGGCGGCAATAAATTTAGCATTCACGGTAATAGAGGAAGGTCCAAATCAAGAATCTCAACTGTCGGGGCAGCAGCAATTTTGCAAGACTTCATACATGAAAATGCTTTACCTCAACCCCATATATCTACCAAACTCCCTAACGGTGACGCGATCACTGAAATGCACCTTCCAATGGGCTTGACAAAGCTCGAAGTATTTGACTCTATTGTAGAAAAGAAAAGGCAAAGAGGGGATGCCGTAGCTTTTCCTCATACTTTGTATACTCTTTGGAAGAAGAACTTTGGATATGTTAAAATCCCAAGGAGGCAAAAAATGTCAAAGTGCAATGTTTGTGATGATTTAAAGTGAGCAATTGAGAGTGCAACATGTCCAAATCAAAGGGAATTATACAAAAAAAACAGAAAATCTCATCATGACCTTATTCGACATTCTAGACAAAAATATGCATTTTGGAAGGAGCAAGCTATTTTGCATCCTGATGACTACATGTGCCTTATTGTAGATGGCATGGATCAGAATACAACAACATTGCCTCAGTTTGTTGCCACTCCACCTAAATTTCAAGGAAAGCACTTTCTAAAGACACATCTATGTGGAGTGTTAGTGCATGGAATTAAGTTCTTTGCAGATATATGGATTGATTCCTTGCATCTACATGATAGCAATCAAGTTGTAACATCTATTATGAAGGCAATTCGCAATAAAGCATGAAAACTCTTGAAGAAGATAGTTATGTCTATTAGGTGCTATCTTACTCCAAATACCAAGGCGCATGGCTACACAATCATCTTTCCCAACTTTTCTAATGCAAAGTCTCTTGCAACAAACTCGCATAAGCATCCTTTCCATATTCTCCTCGGATAAAATTACATGTCTCTTTGATTCTGGAATTGATGCCATGATTCTTCGCCTCTTCACACTCACATACTTTCTTTTTGTAAATAGTGTCTTGTGTTTTCCAGTTGTAAGCCCATCAGATCTCGAATCCATTTCCCTTGAATCTTTATCTCTATAATCAAATGCTATGTGGGCTTGGGAATTATTTAATACCTTATAATATCTTGGAAATGGCAATCTAGTAGACATGCTCATTGATGTCAATTTGTTGCCAATGCCTCTTGAATTTTGTGGTTGAAGTCTTTCTTCTTTGTAACTCAAGATTCTCCCATCTATATTCTCTGGCATGCTAGCAACAATATTATGAACAACATGACAAAAGTCTCAGATTCTCTGCCCCTTTTGCCTTGCGTTCGAGTGCGTTCAAGTGGTAACATCATGATCATTGTCTCTAATATCATCAATTCCTGTTATTGCATCACTTATCCCATCGATCTTTGTGTGTATTTTTCTTTGTGGTCCCATCTTATTATTCTCAACACAAGACAAGTCTTCTATACCAATAAGCATGTTTGAGTCACTTGCAACACAAGACAAGTCTTCTATACCAGTGAGCCTGTTCGAGTCACTTGCAACACATGACAAGTCTTCTATACCAGTGAGCCTGTTCGAGTCACTTGCAACACAGAACAAGTCTTCTATACCAGTGAGCCTGTTCAAGTCACTTGCAACACAAGACAAGTCTTCTATACCAGGAAGTATATTTGAGTCACTTGCAACACAATAGACCTTTTCTACATCAACATCTATTACTATAATGTCCTCAATACCTATGAGCATGCCACTATGATACTCTTGATCACTACTATAGCTTCTTCTCAATTTGGATCCCATTTGTGTTATAGTCCTTTTCTTTTGATAATATTTTGTTGTGTCTTCCATGACACTGAAGGAAACTGTCTTGGGCAAACTTGATTTTAAGAAAGCTAACCCCCATTTACAAGTACTATGAACTTGTAGATGAGACATAATATTATGGACGTCTAGATGTGAAGTACTATCCATTGCATTTTGAATGACACGTGCACTAGTCAACTTAATTATCTTCACTATACAGAGAAAACTCTGAGCATAGCCCTTAAAGTTGCCAATTGCTAAAACTTCTCCAGAGCAAGATAACATCTCTACTTTTTTCCCCTCAAAATAAGTTTCCTTGATATCTTGAAAGTATGTCTTTTGAACAATTTCGTCTTGGTCCCAGAGCATTCTACGTGCTTGCATATCAAATATGTCACATTGTAAGATATCTCCCAATGTTTCAAAGTCTCCATGTGGATATTTTAAATGTACTTCAGGATTTACAACGTTGGTGATTATCACTACACACCTTCTCTCACCACAACATTGGAAATGACACACATTCATAGGATCAAGACTATGAATTCGTCCAAAAGCAACCACTTCATTCTTCTTATATAACACCACATCCATACCCTTTGTTAGGGTGAATACCTATTTTATGTACGAAAATAGATTAGCAACTCAAAAAAAGACACAATAAATAATCATTGAGCTTATTATTACTTGATAACTTTTATATCAAAACTAGCAAACAAGGCATTAAACCTAAACCCTACATCCTAAACTTTAGGCTCAATTGGGTGACCAACCCAGTCGGCCCAAAACAGTCGACTCGGTCCCGAAATAGGCCACCGACCATACGATAGAACCGGTGCACAAAACAGAGCAACTGGCCCATGGTCATCCGGGATCATTTGAGGCTCCAAACAGGGCCCGCAACCCGAGAGTGGGCTGCCCCAGGAAATGCTCCATCTACCCTCAGTGTGGTCAGTCAAGGGATGCCTTCCCACACTTGCATGTAGCCTAGTTGGCAGTGTGCCAACTCTATCTGAAGTCGTCCAGCCATCAGGCCACACATGGCCCCCATCTAGTGTCCAAACCAGGACCTACCAGATAATCAAGCTACTCAAATGCCTTCTCCTCATATGGGGGGCTTACAAGTAGAGTTAGCTGGTTCTCCCATTGTTATGCGAGAGTGGAGCATTGATATCTAACACTCTAACACCCGCCCTCAATGTCCACCCACAAGTGAACTTAAATTTTTGGCCCAATGCCAACTCGATGAAGATGCCTCTCCAACAACTCTCTTCCAAGAGCCTTCATGAAGATGTCCACAACATTCTCTGTAGTTAGACAATACACCAAGTCAACCTCTCCATCCATGATGAGCTCACGTACAAAGTGATATTGAAGCTCAATGTGTTTCGTGCGAGCATGGAACACCGGGTTCTTTGCAATCGCCATGCAACTCTGATTGTCACATGATAACTGTGTAGGCTTGTTCTGCATTGCACCCTTGTCCCCCAAAATCCTCCTCAACCACACTGCCTCGCAAGAAGCAAAGCATGTAGATTTGTACTCGGCCTCAGTAGAAGAAACAGCAACTGTGGGTTGCTTATTGCTGACCCATGACACAACTCTAGATCCAAGTAAGAAACAGTACCCTGTCACTGATCTCCTGCTGTCCACGTCTCCTGCCCAATCCGAGTCAGAATCCAGTCAAGATGTTTCCCTTCATATAGATGATGCCATAATTAAGTGTGCCTTTGATGTATTTCAGCACCTGCATCCCTGCCCTCCAATGGTTCTCCCAGGGCTTATTAGAAAACCTGCTTAGTACACCAGTCGCAAAACTGATGTCCGGCTGTGTGTTGCACAGGTAAATCAAGCTGCCCACAAGCCTTTTGTACTTCACTTCCTCCACCAGTGGTGATGAATCCTCGTTTGAGAGCTTCGTGTCAACCTCCATAGGGGTACCAACTGTCTTGCACTCAGCCATGCCAAATGCCTTTAGTATCTCTCCAGCATACTTCAGTTGTGAAATGAAGATCTGTTTCGGCTCCTGGCAAACTTCACTCCCCAAAAAGAAATGCATCAGTCCAAGATCTGTCATTTCAAACTCTCTTCCTAGCAAATGCTTCATCTGTGAGATCTTCTCTTCATGGTTCCCTGTTATGACAAGGTCGTCCACATAAAGGACCACGATCATACACCTGCCTCCTTCTCTAAAGATATACAAATTTGCATCAGATGGGCTCCTTTGAACCCGTTTTGCAGAAAGTAGGCATCAATTCGCTGGTATCATGCTCGTGGGGCCTATTTTAGCCCGTAAAGTGCCTTCTTCAGTTTGCAGACTTTACCTTCTGAACCGAGGATCTCAAAACTTGGTGGTTGTTCCATGTATACCTCCTCCTTGAGATCTCCATTTAGAAAGGCGGATTTCACATCCATTTGAAACATGGGACAACTTCCCTATGCAGCTAAAGGCAAAACACTATGAATTGTGGTTAGTCGAGCTGTGGGAGCAAAAGTATCTTGATAATCAAAACCATGTACCTGTGCAAATCCGTTTGCCATGAGCCAAGCCTTGTACTTATCCAACATGCCGTCGGACTTGTACTTGGTCTTGTACACCCACTTGGTTCTGATTACCTTGCGTTTTGGTGGTCGATCTATAAGGTCCCAAGTGTTGTTCTTCATTATGGAGCCATACTCCGGCTGCATAGCCTCCATCCACCTATCATCACCTTCTGCCTCTTCAAGACACTTGGGTTCATCAACACGGATCACTTCTATCATCAAAGCATAGTTGACCAAGTGTTCCTGTGCCCTTGTTTGCTCCTCTAATCTCTTGGACCGGCGGTGTTCGGATGGTTCCTCCTCAATGGCTAGAGGTTCTCTGCCATCCAAAAGCTGCTTTACCCACTTTGGGAATGGTCGTTGCCATTGTTGTTCTGCAGGCTCTTCTTCATCTTCTTTGTCTTGAATCCTCCCAAGCACCATTGGGGGAGTTCGATCTGCTGTTGGTGGTGGTACTGGATGGATATCATGGTCGTGGTTGTCTAGGAAGGAAGCATCCTCCTCCAATTAATGCGACTGTTCTAAGAAAATCACATCACGACTTACAATTACCTTCTTAGTAACAGGGTTATAGAGATGGTAACCCTTTGCCTCTTCACTGTAGCCCAAGAAAATACACTTTCGGCTCTTCGGTTCCCATTTGGTCCTGGTAGCATCAGGGACATGCACAAAACAGTCACATCCAAAAACTCTAAAATGTGTAGCTGAAGGTTTCTTACCAGAAAAGGCTTGCAGTGGAGTCATCCCGTTCACAGCCTTTGTGTAGCTACGATTCAGGATGTACACTACAGTGTTACATGCTTCAGCCCAGAAAGTCTTTGGCAAATCTTTCCCTTTCATCATACTCCGGCCCATTTCACAGATGACATGCATCTTGCGTTCTGCTACTCCATTTTGCTGTGATGTATGTGGCAGGGGTTTCTGCCTCTTGATTCCGTGACTTTTGCAGTAACTTTCGAATTTAGTTGATGTGAACTCTCAACCTCTGTCTGATCTCAATTTCTTCGAGGGGGGGGAGGGGGCGATAGAGAGGAGAGAAGACGAGAGGGTGAAGAGAGAGAGAGAGAGAGAGAGAGAGAGAGAGAGAGAGAGGGAGGGGAAGAGAGAGGGAGAGAAGGGAGGAGAATGGGAAGAGAGAGGGAGAGAAGGGAGGAGAAAGGAGAGGGAGATGGAGACGAGGAAGAGAGTGCAACACAAGGGAGAGGGAGAGAGGAAGGGAGAGGAACATCATGGGGGCAAGAGCAGAAGGGAGGGCATCATTGAAAATGAGTTAAGGGAGAGGTGAGAGTCAATATATATCCGTCAATGAATTCAAACTTCTCCTTCTCTCCCCCTCCCCCCCCCCCCCCCTCTCTCTCTCTCTCTCTCTCTCTCTCTCTCTCTCTCTCTCTCTTGCCTTTTCCCCTCCCTCCTCCCCCCCCTTTCCCCTCCCTTTCCCCTCCCCCCCTTTTCCCCTCCCCACACACCCCCCTGCCCCCCCTCTCCCCCGCCCCCTTTTCCCCTCCCTTCCCCCATTTTTCCCTTCCCGCCCTCCCCCGTTCTGCCTTTCCTCCCCCCACCTCCCCTCCTCCCTCCCTATCCCGCCCCCCCTCCCCCCCTCTTCATTCTATTCCCCTCTCCTCCATTCCATTAATTCCCTTTTTTTCTACCCTTCTCAAGGTAAATTTCTAACTATGAATATTTGCCCAAAGGCAAATTAGGAGCTTCTCCAAACTGGTGTGGCTAATATTTTGATCTTGAAATTTGATAAATTTGCCCAAAAATTAACATAACTTCCTTATATGAGGTCCAAATTTAGTCCTCCAAGTACTCAAATCGATCGGCATAAGCCATCTATGGTCATTTATATGGTTAGAAGTTTCAAATTCCAACTTATTAAAAACCTATGAATAAAGTTTAATTATACTTAAACCCATTGAAGCCTAAAAAATGGTAGCATGGCTAATATTTATAGCTCTACCCTAGGAAAGATTTGCCCAATGACCTATACTCCCATAATCATGTATCCCTCTTTGAGATTACCTTGATCCTCCTGCGACAAGCAAGTGAAACTTTATTTTTTCAAAATAATAAAATTTATAAATCCTTGCATGGACACAAATCATAGTCGATCTTCCTTTCCAAACCTTTTGTGGATTATATAAGGCATGATCATGTAAATTTTCAAATACCTTTACCATGCTTAATTCCTACTGCCTAAATTATACACGTATGCTATAAAATATATATGCCAACCTTCCCGCACCCCCCCCCCCTCCCTTACCTTTGTCCTTCCCTCCCATCCCTCTCCTTACTTTCCTTTCCTAAACCCTAATCCCTATAGCTTAATCCCTATAGCCTAAACCCTAATTCCTATACCCTAAATCCTAATCCCTATAACCATAATCCTAAAACATATAACCTTAACCATATACCCTATACCCCAAACCTATACTCTAAATCCTATACCATAAAACCTAATTTACCATGTTTCCTAAAACCTAATCTCTATACCCTAAACCCTAAATCCTAGATCCTATACCCTTAACCCTAAACCCTAATCCCCATAGCCTAAACTCTAAATCCTATACCCTAAATCATATGCTCTAAATGATAAACCCTATACCCTAAATCTTAATTTATGTAGCTTATACCCAAAACCCTAATCTCTATAGCCTAAACCATAAACCCTATACCCTAAACCATATGTCCTAAATCACAAATCCTATACCTTATACCTAAACCTTGATCCCTATAACCTATACCCCATACCCTAAATTCTAAACCCTGATCCCTATAGCTTAATCCCTATAGCCTAAACCCAAATTCATATACCCTAAATCCTAATTCCTATAACTTGAACCCTAAAATCTATACCCTATACCCTATACCCTATATACTAAACCTTAAGCTAAAAAATAATATTTGAGGTGTTTTATTCAATTACACACATATCTGATGAACAGGATGCTTTCCACACACATCAATAAAATATATCTTAAAGCACATGCAAATTATCATGCCCATCAGATATGCTTTCAATGGTCAAAGTCACCACAAACCCTGTTTTTCACCAAGTGTTATGCACAACCACTGCCAAAAAATAGTATTTGAGGTGTGTCATTCGAACGTGCACATAACCAATGGGCATGATACTTTGCACACACATGAATCCAACCTATTTTGATGCATGTACAAAGTATAATGCCAATCATATATGCTTTGGATGGTCAAAGTCGCCATAAATCCCATTTTCTATCATGTTATGCACAACTACCAAAAACTAGTATTTGAGGTGTGTTATTAAAACATGCACATACTAGATCGGTAGGATACTTTTCACTAGTGTCAATCCAACCTATGTTGAGGCTTGTGCAAAGTATCATGACCATCAGATATGCTTTGGATGGTCACACTCACCACAACCCCCATTTTTCACCATGTGTTATGCACAACTACCAAAAAACATGCTCTGAGGTGTGTTATTCAAACATGCACATAGCTGATGGGTATGATAATTTTTACATGTATCAATTGAACCTAATTTGAGCTATGTGCAAAGTATCAGGCCCATCAGATATGCTCTAGATGGCTAGGAGACATCACAGGGTCACACCCGTGTAAACATACGGAGTGAATGAAAGACCTAATCAAACTTGTTGGTATTTAGAGAAACTAAAAAGACTTATTTAAATTTCAAATATGTAAGTAGTTTGGATACTACAATTGATGTCACAAGTTGGTTGTATGTGATGTTATCATCATTAAGCATGATGGTAACACAAAGATCACTAAAAAATCACAATTTGCAAATAGCTCCTCATTGCATTCATGTCACAAAATGTTTGTATAGTGATGTTTCCATATGCAACACCATAGCATACATTTTCATGCTCCATTCAATCCCTACAACTATTTACATAACATGTCACATTACCATCATGTACATCACAAAAAATGTACATATTTCTCTTCACTATCAACTCTTGGATCCTCAACTATTTGAGGTGTGTCATTCAAACGTGCACATAACCAATGGGCATGATACTTTGCACACATGTGAATCCAACCTATTTTGATGCATGTACAAAGTATAGTGCCAATCATATATGCTTTGGATGGTCAAAGTCGCCATAAACCCCATTTTCTATCATGTTATGCACAACTACCAAAAACTAGTATTTGAGGTGTGTTATTAAAACATGCACATACTAGATCGGTAGGATACTTTTCACTAGTGTCAATCCAACCTATGTTGAGGCTTGTGCAAAGTATCATGACCATCAGATATGCTTTGGATGGTCACACTCACTACAACCCCCATTTTTCACCATGTGTTATACACAACTGCCAAAAAACATGCTCTGAGGTGTGTTATTCAAACATGCACATAGCTTATGGGTATGATAATTTTTACATGTATCAATTGAACCTATTTTGAGCTATGTGCAAAGTATCAGGCCCATCAGATATGCTCTAGATGGCTAGGAGACATCACAGGGTCACACCCGTGTAAACATACGGAGTGAATGAAAGACCTAATCAAACTTGTTGGTATTTAGAGAAACTAAAAAGACTTATTTAAATTTCAAATATGTAAGTAGTTTGGATACTACAATTGATGTCACAAGTCGGTTGTATAGTGATGTTATCATCATTAAGCATGATGGTAACACAAAGATCACTAAAAAATCACAATTTGCAAATAGAGCATTGCATTCATGTCACAAAATGTTTGTATAGTGATGTTTCCATATGCAACACCATAGCATACATTTTCATGCTCCATGCAGTCCCTACAACTATTTACATAACATGTCACATTACCATCATGTACATCACAAAAAATGTACATATTTCTCTTCACTATCAACTCTTGGATCCTCAACTATAGAGTACTTATTGCTCGGTGGTTTAGCAAGCATAGCATTCTAGAATCATGATATATGTACTTTGCTCCTACACATCTTAGGATGATTTTTCTAATTTCTATGGTTTTTAGCACAAAAAATCCCAAGGCCACAACTCCATTAATCATTGAATCATCAATCATGAAGGAAATTTCTATCATGCAAAATTGCTCCGAAGGCTAAACTGGCAAAGTAGAAGTATGAAGTCATCGTGAACAATATTATATATGCATAGGATACATACTTCTTGACTTTCAATCTAATAAACGACAAAAGTACAAGAATGTAAAATGTTTTGGTATTAAAAATATGAATTGTAGAAGCTTCATTATGTAACATGCTTTTCAAGAACACTTGAATGTACTACTTTCATCATTATTGTGAATAGAAGCTTTGAAGTATTTCTTTATAATGCTTTGAAGCAAGACCACTACTGAATGGCTTTTCATACCCTAACTGTTGAGCAATATGCATGGCTTCTATGTCTTCTAAACCTGACACATGAGGTGTTCATTTTAGTTGTTCCATATTTGAATGCTCCTTCACCCATCTTCATATGGTTTCGCTCGTGCAGTACAGACCCTTCCCCTTCGTTGGTCTTTGACATGACTGGGCAACCAAGAAATGTGTAGGAACACCCACTAAGTATTTCTTGGAGTGCAAGAAAGAGCATCTTTCTACTAAGCACCTTGCACACACTGGTCACCAAGCATTAGGTCACCGAGTCTAGAGAGGTGAGCAAAGCCGAGTGTCAATATTTGATGATCCTACGCGGGATTTTCATGCTAAGATTTGAGTGGGGAATTTAGTGGAGTGAGTTAAGGATAGGGATTGGAGCACAGACTAGTCTAAACAATAGTTCGTATTGACAAGCGATGACCTATGACAGCTACTTGGTCGCACATACTATTTTAGAAGAGTCCTAGAGAAGAATACCTGCACCGGACAAGGAGGTTGACATGAGCAAGATAGAGATGCTACAATGATTTCTAAACTAGGAATGGGTAATTGTGAGAGCCAAGAGGGCGTAGTACATAGCCACCTACATCGAAGAGCTTGAGAAGAAGAAGACCTAGCCACGGGTAGAGAGTACCAGTTTTTTACCATCAAGCACTGAGCTGGTTCCACAAAGATGTCCAAATCAACCTAGAGAATTCAATTGAGAAGAAATGTTCAAGTGGTGGTTAGAAAGATTTTGGCCCCTAAAGAAGCCAATGAACTAGGCCCAAATCCGAGTCATGTGTCTCGGAAGGAAGGACATACATCTGCCATAGAAGCAAGGTGTGCTTTTGGTGAAGAACAACAAAGAAGACCTACCCAACCATCTAACCTAGGAGCTCTTTAGAGAATCTGCTTGCTTAAAGACAGCCATCTTCCTTCTTTTCTCCCCTCTCCACCTTGGATTTCTCTCTAGGACTCTCCCCCTAGTCCAATATTTGCAAAATGGCCTCACCTCTTGGTGCCATGTGTCCCCTAAGGGACTTCTTCCATGAAGCCCTCTCCTAGGCTACCCTATGCACCTCTTCATAAATGCATAAGCCTAGGTGTGACCCTAGACCCAAGCCCTCTAGGTCCCATAATACACAAACACTATCAAGCCGTCTGGTTTCCTACCTCACCAGAACCATGCCATGAGCTTCTACAATTATGGTTCATTTAACACAAAGATAACGTGAAAATGACCTAATGCACCACAAAAGATGGTACCAAGACGACAAGTACCTAGTGATCCTACCCCATTTACAAGGTACCCAATAGCAAGCCCTGCAAATTCAATTGTGTGGAGCCAGGCCAAGCAAGAGCCATCAGAGCCAAAAATAGAATGTCGATGAGTTCAATGGCTACATGTGCATGCTCACATTTGCTGACATGGTGGGACACATTGTCAAGATTATCATGATGAAGAATACTCGATGAAATTTGAACTAGAAACCACCAAGCCAAAGGAAGCTATGCCAATCAAGATAAAATTTTAGGACTTCAAAGGTATTGATGATGAAGACTCATACACAATCAACCGATAGTTTTCTATGAGTGTGCCATATTAACAGGGCCAAGACCAAGGAGTAGTATACAAATTACTTCCCTTGGACTTTGGTGAAAAGTGCTCACAGGTGACACAATCAATTCTTGATTGGCTATTTTAGGGATAGGGAGCATATGACTGAGATTTTCTTAAATGCTTCAAATAGGAAATTAATGAAGAAGATGTTCAAAACCAAGCCCAACAAACTCAAGCATAAAGAGGGCGAATCATCGATCTAGGATTTCATTCTGAGGATGCAAACTCTTGTTGAGAGATCACGCTCAACATCATGTGATCTTATGCGCATAGCACCATCATGTGATCATATGTGCATAGTACTAAGCCAATAGAGTGCTATAAAGAAAAGGGTTGGATGCCCGAACCCTAACCCTAAATGGGTTTGTATATATTCTACATTTTCAACTAAATCTAGTATAGTTAGTCATTTGTGGTGTGCTCTCTAGCTGTGCCCTCTCTCCTCATCTCCACACTTCTCCTCTCCCCTCTTCATATTTTGTCATGGCATCAGAGCTCCCTTGCCTTCCACTGAGGCATTGCGATTCGTGAGAGCGTGAGAGAGATCGAGAGATTGAGTGACTGAGATTTCTTTCACTTCCGATGAGTGATAGAAATTTTCCGTTCATTGAGGGAAGATTTCCATTCATCTCTTTCGAAAGTTCATGAAAGATCTAGTGAGATTGAGAGAGAGATTTGTGAGTCCTTTTTCATTCTTTTCTGTGTGAGATTCATTCAATTCATTCCGTCTGTGTGAGAGAGAGACCTTTATTCTATGAGAGTGAGAGCTTTTGTCAAATTTTTCTTTGACTGACACTGAAAGAGGCAAGTTTGTGTTCATTTTGCTCTCTAGAAGTCCTTAGGGAGAGAAAGAAAAAGAGAGTCCAACTGTTCTACAAAAAGATTGTGGAAGAACTTTAGCCAACCATCTATAGGAGCTCCAAGGCTCATGGGTTCTAGAGCTCACAGGCATCTTGGCCAACCTCCAAGCTAGCAACAACGATCTATGCCAATAGCTATGCCAGCCAAACGGGCCTCCAGCCAACAGCAAGCTCTGCTAGCTTCGAGAGCTGCCATCCTCCTCAGACTTCTACTATGTCATCTATGAGCTCCACCTCCATAAACATATCATAGTGCTCCATGCTCTCAGTGCCACCTTCTCAGAGGCCAACGACCTTGATCCCGTAGCCCACCTTGCACATAGCACACACTACTGTCAAGCCACCTTCTCCAAATGTCTGGCTCCTCCTTGCTCCCATGCATGTAAGCAACGAACCTATTGTAATGCTAGCAATTTCCTCTTGACTCAAACGCCTCTCTTCAGCTACTGACGAGCTAGTGACTCCTTTAATAGCCATGTATCAGCTTCTCAACCAACCTCTCCAAAGCAGTAAACGCTTGATGCTCCACATTGAAGGTACACTCGCTCCTCTCAGCACCCTCTATAGTAAGCTCCAACACCTCCTTCATGGACCACTATAGTCAACAAGGCTTCACAACAACATAGCTTCACGTTGGGCTACAACGACACCCACTCATGGCTCCCTAGAGCGCATAGATGGATGAAGGCTCACGACCAACTTGTGCCTTGCTGTAGCTTGCCCCAATGACTTGCCACCACTTGTAATACTTGGGCTTGTATGGGCAACTCTTCACACCTACAACGAGTGACCCAAACTGGAGACCCTCTGCTAGAAGACCGAAGAATGGAATCAGCCTCTTAGATGGAATCTTTGAAGATTCCAATCATTTGGAGGCTGACACATGTTCCTACCCTATCCTCAAGGTCACCAAAGCCCTGGCTTGGTCAAAGGTCTGCCACGTGGTAGCCTTATCCACTTGCCACATCATTAGGCACCCCACGTGCCACATCAACACCTTGGTTGGTTGGCTACCACATCACCTAGCCTTATCCTCTGCCATGTACAACCTTATCCTACCATGTCTGCAAGCCTATCAACCACGTCACTTTGACACGTGGCATCCATGTCATCACTAGCCTCATAGGCAAGTCTAGCCACTTGCCACATCAACGTCATTGCCACATCATCAAATGACCTTGGGTTAGTTAGCTTGACCATGGTTAGGTCAACATGACCCTGGGTTAGGTCATCCAGTGCCACCTCAGCTATCCAATCAACACTAACCCTTTGCAAGCACACCGAGTGCTCCACAGGCACTTCATGTGCACTTGATTGCCACATCACCATAGTGCTCCACTGCCACCCTTCTTGCTAAGCATAGTGCCACATCATCACTGCATGTGACTCCACTTGCCACATCATCATTGTGCATTTTCACTCTTTTTTGCCCCTCCACCTAGATCAAGCCATATCTCTTGATCCAGGAGGAATTTGAGGGTGCTACAAAAAGGTGAAACGATCGATTTTTTATGCTGTACATGCTCATTACACCACGTGCATGTTTCGATGCAAGTATAACTCACTTTTGAGCCTCGTCATTCATCAACAAATCCACCTCCTACATGCACATCAACCTCTAAATCGATGCATCTGCTAACCCAGCACATAAAAAGAACAAAAGAAAAGAAATTATTTATTGTTCTTTCATCCGATCAATGGTTGGTATAGATCTAGATCAAAGTAGACTAGATCACCATAGAGGAGACGCTTTGAATTTCTCCAAATTGCCAATCTAAGCCATGCTCGAAATTCTTGACTCTAGTACCTATGCGACGTCAGTCCATATGCTCACATACGGTTTCACATCATCACATTACCTAAAACCTGATGTTCATTAGTTTAGTGAGCAGACTTCAGAGTATTCAAAGACATTGTTGATTGATCAGTGGGCTGATAGCACATGATTTGATTACACACACATGCCATCATTATAAAGCCTATTTGGCTATTTCACGGCATTGTGTACATCATTTTAGCCTTGTAAAGCCTCTTGGCTATTCCCATCATCATTTGCCACAAGCCTTGTAATTCAAATCGGATTATATATATTGCAGTTCTACCTTCACCAATATCTCTGATTTCACTTGCCACAGTCAATGTTTTTTTGCAGTTGATTCAGACAGTGATTTTTTCATGACACTTTGAGTACATTTCTTGCAGGAAATACCGAATGGAGACCATTCTTATACTTCAAGACAAATGGGAGTATATCGATGGATCTACACCTAGACCATTGGACAATCTAGCCAGCAGTAGCTCTACTCCACCTATTGTCACAACACTAATAGTGGGATCTACATTGGGATCTCTAGCTCAGTTTTTGCACTAGTAGCAAATCTTGCCATTGCCCGAGCATAGGCAGAATGGGATAAGAAAGATAAGTATGCATATCATTTGATTAAGAAGAATGTGCAAGATGTCATGCTAGGACAACGCAGCACAGTCAAGACATCCAAAGAAGCATGGGATACGTTCACAGCTCTCTACGAGTCCAAGAACACTTATAGGATTCTCATACAGAGAAACCAAATCAACCAGAGTTTTCACAATAGCAGCGAAACTAGTCATGCTTACGTACTCAAGATCAAAGACTACAACAATCAACTCGTAGCAGTAGGAGAGACCATGAATCCAGCAGAAATGGTTCAAGTCATCCTAAATGACTAGGAGAGAGATACGAGAACCTAATCTAGAGTATTGCCATTCAATGGCAAATTTTGACACTGGAAGAACTCCAGTTAGTCTTACTTGGTGAAGAACTCGGGATGTAATACATTCATGCACGCAAAGGTCATTCTAATGATCAGACATTCACAACTTTAGATAGAAGTAGAGGCAAAGGTAGAGGCAGAGGTAGAAGTAGATCATTCCAGAGAATTGGTCATCATCAGCAAAACAAAATCATCAGCAAAGTCATAATCATCCTCAACAACATCAGCATCAGGAAAGAGGAAATCATTCCAATCGAGGAAGATTCCAAATGCATCCACCAATGTGTCAAACATCCAGTGCAACTATTGTCATAAGTTTGGACACTATGAAAGAGATTGCCACAAGAAGCAGTATGACCAAGATGGTCAATCCAATAGCAATTGAGGGAATTTCTGAGGAAGAGGAAATCATCATGGTGGACATTCTAGTCATCACAATCATTTTGCAAATGGACATGGGAATATGTTTCTTGCAAACAAGGAAATGCAGAAGACTAATACAATGTATCTAGACATTGATTGCAATCCAAAATAGGATTTCAGTTATCAACTCAACTAAGTAGAACAAGATCCTTGGTACATCGACAACGGTGCATCATCTCACATGACAAATCATCAAGAATGGTTCACAGACTTGAAACCATTAGAAGGTCAAAAGAATGTCATCTACATAGTAGATAATACACCGAATCCAGTTCAAGGGACATGCATTATCCCTATGAACAATTTTACTGGTACGAAAGGATTGGTGAAAGATGTAATCTACGTTCCGAAGCTCAATAAGAACCTCTTGTTCGTAGGTAAAATGACGAAACACAACTATCAAGTCATCTTCAACGGAGATGAATGCACTATTAGAGACAAATCTAGAAGATTTCAACTAGTAGGAAAAGGTGTCAAGGAAGGACACTTGTGCAGAATGCTAGCTACAGTACCAGATAAGCATGCCATGTCAGCTCAACCACAACAAATGCCACTATCTGCAAAATGGCACAAGAGATATGGTCATGTCAATCTCAAGAGCTTGTTAGATCTTAAGAATTAGAATATGGCAAAAGCTACAGTTTCTTGGAAAAGTTTGCGAAGCATGCTGCTTTGGTAAACAAAAGCAAACCAACTTCGGCAGAAGAACCTCTCGAGCAAGAGGTATTCTTGATTTGATTCATACAGATGTATAGGTTATGCCCAGACCCGCATCATCAATGGTTCACTTTACGACTTGACTTTCATCGACAACTATAACATATATTGTTGGGTCTGCTTTCTGAAAGAGAAATCTAAAGTGTTTTCCAGATTTCAAGAATTCAAAGCCATGGTAGAAAACCAAACATGCAGAAAGATCAAAGTCATGAGATCAGACAGAGGAGGTGAATATATGTCTTTAGCATTCATGAACTTTTGCAGAAGTCACATCATTTGAAGACAATTCACTTGTGTAGATACTCCTTAGTAGAATGCAAGAGCTAAAAGGAAGAATGCTATTGTTTTGGAATTGAGTTCTGGAGAGATTCAAATAGCACTTTATGAGTCAGCTCAAGTATGTTGACAGTCTCTTGAAGAAGTTTCATATGCCAGATTGCAAGATTGCAGCCACTCCCATGGAACAGACTTTGAAACTTACTAAAGATACATACTATAGTCAATGATACGTACTACAGGTAGCTCATCGGATCTCTTATATATCTAACTATCACACGGCCAAATATTTGTTATGCAGGAAGTTCACTAGCATAGTTTATGGCAAAACCAAAACAGTCTCACTGGAATGCAGCCAAAAGAGTCTTGAGATACATCAAAGGTACAAGACAATTTGGGATAGAATACAGGGGAAGTCATCCAAGATTGCATGGATACTGTGATAATGACTATGCCAGAGATCATGAGACCAGGAGATCCAGACAGGTGTATATGGATTTGAGTTAAAAATATACGGGCACTTGCATGAAAAACAATTGGTATTTTAAAGCAAAAGCTCTAATGACTCTCTTAGTTGAATGAAGGAGTTTCTTCTTCTTTGTAATTTGTCATGTTTTTCAAATTAAAGAAGAGAACACTTTTTTCAATTGATAATACTAGATTTTTTTTTGTTCTAGAGTAAAATGTAAGTAATATTTTATGCATTCTTTTTCCCCAAAAGTACTAGTTTTTTAAAATGTTTGACATGAAGTGTATATTTCATCCCTCTAATTTTGACAAAATGCACATTTTTGGGGATTTTTTCCAAAAATGGAGTTGAGTTGTCGTTTGCATGATTTTGTTGTTGTTTTTTATGACTCGGTGTTGAAAGATTCATCAAAGATTTCACCAAGATTGCAGGGCCCTTGTATGAAGTGACCAAGAAGGATATCAAGTTCTAGTGGACTAACGAATTGGCACAAGCATTTCATGAACCTAAGAAATGGACAATGGAAATGCCTATATTACAACAACAAGTTGGGATGTCATCTTTCATGTTCATGTTGATGTATGTTGCTATGCCATTGAGATTATCTTGGCTCAATGAGAAGGCATGCTTGATTACCCAGTTTATTATGCAAGTAGACTGATGACACTGGCTGAATGTAACTACAATAGTACTGAACAAGAAGCACTTGGTAGGGCATACGGTGTGCAAAAATTCTAACACTATATGCTTGGGAATCAATTCATTTTCTATGTGTATCAACAAGCATTATTGCACTTTATCAAATAAAATGGTTACTTATTATGGATTCTTGGTTATATAGATGTTTTTTCTACTCGAGTTTGATTTCAAGATTATTCAAATGCTAGGAAAATATCATGCTAGAGCAACCTTCTTGTCATGGTCATCTCCTCAAATATAAACCATGGAGTAGATGCCAAGCTGTCAGCATTTGTTTTCCATTGAATTCTCTAACACATAATATAAATGAGTCAATGTAGTACTTGTTCCCATAATAAATGCCTAAGAACAAGAAAAGACAATTGGAATTGAAAGCGTAAAATGCACTCTATTTGGAGGGTAACAATATAATTATAGGAAACAATTAATCTTACACCTTTCCACATGCCTTTTGGTTTGGAAGCAGTAGTACCATTAGAAATTTCGGTTCCAAGTTTAAGGGTTTTTGAACATCATCTTGGTGAGCAAGAAGCTACACAAAAAAGGCCACACCAACTTGCTAAGTTGGATGAACTTTGGCTCAAGGAAGCTTGGTCTCAATAGGTCATTTAAAGCTAGAGAAAAGCTTGGCATGATAGGCGCATTATATCCAAGCATCGAAAAAAAGGAATGCTTATTCTATTCTATAAATGTCGAGCTAGATGCCATCAAAATGAATTTTGAAATTGGTTAGAATGGGCCATATAGGCTTATTGGAGTCTTTGGTATTGGGACAATACAACTAGAAGATCTCCAAGGCCAAGTTATCGCAAAACTCTTCAATCGTATGTCATAGCTACTTGGTGATTGCATCTTGGTCTTCCATGTAGACACATCAACTTGTTCAACATTCAGTAAGGCTATTGTCTTAATGGTGTGAACATGGGATCAACATGGGGTTCACATGGCTCGATACTAAAGTTATCCTATACTTAATGATGGAGTTGGCGTCAAGATGCAACCCATTGTAAAAATCAAGCTAAAGGAAATGAATGGATGCATAAGCCTATACACTTTGCCTCATTCATCTCCCATACTAGGGGGGCGAGGGGAAAAGGCAGAGGGGGAGAGAGAGAGAGAGAGAGAGAGAGAGAGAGAGAGAGAGAGAGGGGGGGGGGGGGGGGAGAAGGAAAAGTTTGAATCTCCCATGCCTCCCCACCCTCATTGCACTACCAGTGGCAATTTTATTTTATTTTTTGCTACTCCAGCAGTGCGATCCCCTCCCCTCCCCCCATCACCCATGCCTTCCCTCTCCTCTTATATTTTTAAATTTATTTTCAAAAAATCATCTCTCTCCTCCCCCTTCCCTCTCCCATCCTCCTTTCCTTTTTTTGTGTTAAAATTCTTGCTGATGCGGTAGTGCAAGAGACCTCTCGTTGCCTTTTCTCTCCCCCTTTCCCTTCCTTGGGCCTCTTCCCCCCCTTCCCCCCCTCCCTCCCCCCCCCCCCCCTCTCTCTCTCTCTCTCTCTCTCTCTCTCTCTCTCTCTTCCTTTTTCAAATTTCTTGCTGCCGTGGTAGTGTGAGAGCTACCCTACCCTTTCTTCCCCCCTCCTCTCTCTCTCTCTCTCTCTCTCTCTCTCTCTCTCTCTCTCTCTCTCTCTCTCTCTCTCTCTCTTCCCCTTCCCTTCTTTCCTTCCCTGTGGCAATGCAAGGGGTTGCATTAAAAAAAAGTTAAAAAAATAATGCTCTCCTCTCCCTCTCCCTCTCCCCGTCCCCTCCCCTCCCCCCCCCTCTGTCTCTCTCCCTCCCTCCCTCCCTCCCCCCCCCCTCTCTCTCTCTCTCTCTCTCTCTCTCTCCCCTAAGTGTCTCATCATTTGTTGTAGCACCAATGTCTTTGTAAAGAAGATGCATTGTATACATGTCAATCAAACATGGATAGAGGGATGTTCCCTTGATCTCCTTGAGATCTGATACCTAGGAGATGGCATGATTTGCACTCCCTCGAACTAAGATATCCATCCAACAATGGAGATGTGGTACTGATCACATGCCATAGAATGGCATACCCTTGGTCTTAGATGATGCCACATGGTATTGTGCCCACCAAAGCCTTGCCATTTTGCATCCTTAGATGCATGTGATGATCCGACGATGGTTGAAAATCAAGAGATGCTTGTGATCCTTTGATGCAAATTGATATAACTCGTCACTTTTAAATCAGGATTCTTGTGTGTGTGTGTGTGTGTGTGTGTGTGTGTTACACACACACACACACACACACACACACACAGAGCTAAGGTCCATGCATGAGATTAATTTACTATGAGAGTCCTCTAAAATCTCCAAGACTTAATAATGGTGTTAAAATAAACACCTTTTAGAGTTTTGGAACTCTAAAATCTCCAAGAGTAAATAACGGTGCCAATAAACACCTTTCAGAGTTTCAAAAAGCAACAATGATATAATCTCAAAGGACTTTATAATGGTGCCAGTAAACGCCTTTCATTAGTTACAAACGCATCTTGATGGAGGGGGAAGAGAGGGAAAGAAGGAAAAGGGAGGGAAGGGGCAGAGAGATGGAATGGAGGGGGCAAGAGAGGGGGAAGTCTTGGTGAAGGAAAGAAGGTAAGGGGAACTACAAACATAAACAAGAATTGAGTAGACATGGTTTTCCATCTTCAATGTTTTCTGAATTTCAAAACTTTGGATGTGGAAGGACAATTTTGGAGGTTGGACAACTCATAAATAGATGTAATTAGAGTTGAGGACACGTGATTTCTGATCCTCAATACTGAATGGGTTTTTTTGTGACTTTGTTGTTGTGCAATATGATTGAGTACCCTAAGCTATAGGGTAAAGACAGAGGGTTTTGTGTTGGATAGTAGAGGGTACGTTGTGCATTATGATCGAGTATTCTAAGCTGTAGGGAAAAGATGGGTTTTGTGGTGGATAGTAGAAATGGGCTCGCAGTTGTTTTGGCCAACAAATCTCAATCTCTCATCGCCTAGATTTATCCCACATACATATGGGCAACATGTGTTTCATTGATTTTCCATCCTCACTGTTATCTAAATTTTAAAATGTTATACATCATACATATGAGCAACATACATTTCATTGATTTTCCTTCCTCACTGTTAACCGATTTATAAAACCGTGGAAGTTGAAAGCTAATTTTTTTCGCGGAGCTCAACATAAATAGTTAGCCATGGATGTTAGAAGACATACGGATTAAAGCACCCAAAAGTTGGTATAGGAGAACCGACAAGTATTTTGTTAATCTAGGATACATGAAATCCAATGCAAATCATACTCTCTACTACAAAGTTCAAGGGGAAGACATTACCATTGCACTTTTATATGTAGATGATCTGATTGTGATAGGAAGAAATGATAGCTTCATTAAGGACACAAAACTTATCTGTAGATATTGTCTTGGAATTGAGTTCTGGAGAGACTTAGACAACAACTTCATTAGCCAGTAGAAATTGTGAAGATAGTGGGAGAGAGGGAAGGAGTCTCACTTGAGGCTTTCTCACAATCGCAATGGGGGAATACACACAAAGGTGGAGGCTGAAAACAGTTTTTCCTCTTCTTAGTTGTGAAAGCCAAAAGAACTCTAGTACAAAGAAATAGAAGAACCCTATATGTGGGTCTCAAACCAAACTCAACTAACTAAGGTGGCATACTAACTGAGCCACAAACTAGTGTAGATAAGGATAGCTGTCATCCAGCTATTATTCGTGGGCGGTGTACCAACCGCATCTCCAGCTAACAAGTCGGTGACGTAAGTACACAACGGCCACCCTGGCATATCGCGAGTGGAGCTCGATATCTCAACACTCCCCCTCGAGCTCAATCGCAATTCCTACACACCAAGCAGGTCTCTGAACTTGCGCAGCTTCTCTGTGCCCAATGCCTTCGTGAATATGTCAGCTACCTGATCCTCTGTGCTGACATAAACTAGATCAATAAGACCTAGTAAAACCTTCTCTCGCACATAGTGATAATGCACCTCAATGTGCTTTGTTCTAGCATGAAAGACTGGGTTCTTTGCCAAGTGTATACTGCTCATGTTGTCACAATAAATGACAACCGACCCATCTGTAGACTGATGCATATCATAGAGTAGCTTATGCAACCAAGCTACCTCACATGCAGCCATTGCTGCACCCCTGTACTCAGCCTCTGTGCTCGACAAGGCAACTATAGGCTGTTTCTTGCTGCTCCAAGTGACTGCAGCACTCCCAAAAGAGAACACATACCCACTGGTAGATCGTCTATCAGAAATACTACCAGCCCAATCAGCATCAGTGTATCCATGTAACTGTATCTGAACCCCAGCCTCATAAAATAGTCCATACTGCAATGTGGACTTCACATACCTGAGTATGCGTCTAGCCGCATCCAAATGCAGTTTCCTTGGAGCCTGCATAAACTGACTTACCAACCCAACAGCATAGCTCAAATCCGGCCTGGTAATAGTCATGTAAATCAAACTTCCTACTATGCGTCTGTACATAGTAGGATCTTCTAGAAGCTCACCTGCATCTGCGCTCAGCTTCACATTCTGCTCCAAAGGAACTGAAATAGGCTTACAGCCTATCATCGCATATTTGGACAGCATGTCCACAGTCCATACTGCCTCTGCAAGAGCTGTATCCCACTTGGTGATCTAATCACCTCAATGCCCTAGAAATAACGCAGCTCTCCCAAATCCTTCATCTCAAACTTCTGCCTCAATCGCATTTTCACATGAAGGATATCTTCATCACTATCACCTGTGATGATCAAATCATCAACATAAATGACTAGTAGCATAATCCCTTTCTCTATTTTTCCCATATAGAGTGAGAAATCTACCTTGGAAATCTGAAAGCCAATAGTGACAAGATACTGTCCTATCTTGTCAGACCATGCTCTAGGTACTTGCTTCAAACCATACAAGGCTTTCTTCAACCTGCAAACAAACTCAGGATGAATAGCATGAACATAACCTGCTGGCTGCTCCATAAAGACCTCTTCTTGCAAATCACCATGCAAGAAGGCATTCTTTACATCCATCTGATGTAAAGACCATCCCTTTGATGCAGCCATAGCAATGGCTGCTCTTACGGTTGCCATCCTTGCAACCGGGCTGAAAGTTTCTTCATAATCAATGCCATATGTCTGTGCATACCCCTTGACAACTAATCTTGCCTTGTATCTATTCACAGAACCATCTGCATTGTGCTTGATCTTATAAACCCACTTACAGCCAATTGCATTCTTGTCTTTAGGCAAAGGCACCAATTCCCATGTAGCATTAACATCCAAGGCATCCATTTCTTCATCCATGGCTTTCTCCCATTTTTCATTTCCCATGGCTTGCTCAAAAGAAGTGGGTTCTGGTTCCTGTATCACTTTGACCATATAGGCATAGTGAATGGCTGTAAATCCATCATATTTTAGCCTATCCACAGGATACCTAACCCTGGTAGACCTTCGCAAAATAGGCTCACTTCCAGGTGCTCTCAAAACATCCCTGGTCTTCCTTACTCCAGGTGTAACAATAGAAGGAATACCCAACTCATCATCAATGCTCTGTTCTGAGCCACTGGATTCACCATCCACATAAGAGTGACCTGCATTCACATCAAACATGGGCTGATCTACCTTCTCTTTTCCTTTTCGTGATACTTGCGTACCACTATCTGCATTGCTTTGAGGAGATTCTCCTGATCTCAATCTACCTGTCCATGGCAAAGTATGTGAACCACTGCTAGACGACATTGCAGGTCCACTAATATTTTGTGATTGCTGCTGTGAATTTTATGCAGCATTACCATTTTGTGCATCTACATCAATCATCACATTTACTGGTTTATACCAGCTGCTCATCTCATCAAAAACAACATCTCTGCTCACTGTAAACTTACAAGTAGAAGGGTTATAGCATCTATACCCTTTCTGCTACAGAGAATAACCAATAAAGACACACTTCTCAGCTTTTGGATCCAACTTGGACCTCAACTCATCTGGCACATGGACATAGGCAATGCAACAAAAAATTTTCAAATGAGAAATATCTGGTTTCCTACCAGTATACATCTCCTCTGGCGTCATGCCATGTATTGCTGTAGTGGGAGTCCTGTTCATTATATAAACTACTGTAGCAACTGCTTCAGCCCAATAATAATCTGGTAGATCTTTTTCATTTAGCATAGCCCGAGATACCTCTCCAATATGCCTGTTTTTCCTTTCTGCAATTCCATTTTGCTGTGGGGTATGACTGCATGAATATTGCTGCTTTATACCATGCTCCTGCAAGAACCTTGCAAACTCATTTGAGAGGTACTCTCCCCCTCCATCTGACCTTAGGCATTTTATTTGCAGGCCTGTTTCTTTTTCAACCATAGCTTTGAAAGCTTTGAAGTGCCCAAACACTTCACTTTTCTTTTTCATAAAATACACCCAAAGTTTTCTGCTGAAGTCATCAATAAATGTGACAAAATAGTGACAGCCACCAATAGATGCAGCTTTAGTAGTCCACACATCAGAGTGGATTAATTCCAATGGCTTTTTACTCTCTTGAACATGCCTAGGAAAAGGTTTCCTTGCCTGTTTCCCAAATTGACAGGCTTCACAAACCTTGTGCATTTTTGCAACCTTGAATTTAGGCAATCCTGCAACAATATTTTGGGCTTGCATTGATTTAAGTCGCTGTATATTAACATGACCAATGCGTTTGTGCCAGATATCAATATCTGCAACTACACCGGTCCCATGTGCAAACATTGCTGCACTCAATTTAGGCATGTCTGCATCCAACGTAAACATCCTGCCCTTCTTCTTTCCTTTTGCTATCAAGCGACCATTATTTTTCATATCCTCAACAAAGCATCCATGAGGATTAAATCTGACCTGCAAGCCCTGCTCAACCATCTAACCAACAGAAACTAGGTTCTTGGTGATGTTCGGGACATGAAATACATCAGACAAGTATTTCTTTTTCCCATCCTGCATAGACAAAGGAATTTTGCCAATCTAGTATATCACTCCAAGACAAAGCACATTGATGTCAGAAAGCACTTCATCTAAGAAAGAGTGTTACTTGGCAACATCACTTTGAAACATTGTGCCAATAATGTTGTAGACATCTTTACCAAACCACTTGGGAAAGAGCTTTTTCAGAAACACCAACAAGCTCTTGGGTTGATGTAGAGGAAGGACATTCCCATTAAAGGGGTGGGATGGAATGGAATGCTTAGTCCTTCTTCGATTCCCCAGAATCATCATCTTGAGGGAAGCCTACTTCATGATGTTGATCATGAGGGAAGGTATTGAGGATCCATCTCAACATCATATGTTTGATATGTGCATAGCACTAACCCAAAAGAGTGCTAAAAAGGAAAGGGTTGGAAACCCTTACTCTAGCCCTAAAGGGGTGTATATATTTTCATCATTTTCAAGGAATAGTAGTGTATAGTTAGTCATTTGTGGTGTGCTCTCTAGCTATTCCCTCTCTCCTCATCTCCATTATTCTCCTCTCCTCTCTCCATATTTTTCAAGCTTACTCTATACCACTTTGCCGTGCACTCTATTAACAATCTGTGTATAGACTATATACACGACATTAGGATTTTACCCTTAATAAATGAGTGAGACTCTATTCAAACTTTTCAATAAAGTAGTCTAGGGAGCAGAAAGCCTTAATGCTTAGTTCATGTACATGTTAGGTGTCCAAGTTGAGACTTCTATCTTAAGTTCTTACATAGGTTCATTGCCAAGTCCTACAATTTGAAAATTATTTTGATCATTACATTGTGAACACTGAATGCTCTCTTGCATGGGTCATTCTCAAATCCAACCATTTGAAAATTATTTTGATCATCATCATCATTAAGAAATCCAATGCTCTCTTGCATGAATTCGCTGTCAAGTTAGAAATTTATTTGATCATTTAGCATTGAGAATGTCAACTGATCCCATGACTTTTATTAAGTGTGCAATAACACTCCATCAATCGTCCCTTATTATGTGTAGGAGACCTAAACTCCCATATGAAAGCTAGACTATATGAAACTATACACCTTCGATATGGTTTGAAGGGGCTTGTACAATAGCTAATGCATGCATTTTTTGAAACACAACATTCCTCTGATTTTAATGCATTGCTTACATTTCCCTTCTCTTTCATGTAAAATTTCCCATTGTGGTACTTCTGTAAGACCATACCGTTTTTTAAGCATACAATTGGTGGTGGGTTCAAATTTTACATTCATTAAGGAAAACATTAGGGACAAATTTTTGCCCAATGGTGGATTTAGAGGCATCTTGAGGTTGGCTAGGCCAATTTTAAAATTTGGACATTTTGTGACCTCCAAATTTTTAAAATCAAGTAAAATTAGAAAATTGTAACTGTGCCATTCTTTACAACATTGGGTTTTATGGCAATCCTCAAGTAACTTTTGAGAAGCAAAATTTTAGCTTCACATAGTTTTTAACTAGTGTTGAGCTCAGAGAGCTTAGACTGGGAAAAGCTCTCCATCATTTCCATAATTATCATCACCATGATCATCAGTTTTGCCTTGCATGGTGAATGTGTTACTTCAAACTAGAGATTAGGCTTTAACAAAGACGTAGGCCCTTAGCACATGGATGGGATTAAAATTATAGACCGGGTGGTCTAGGAAGAGATATGAAAGCAGGTGAGGGATGACTTTGAGTAGGGGAGGAGGGGATCAATTTTGGAGGGGAAAAGCTTAGGTTAAATTTTCAATTTGGGGGGATGGGAGATGCAATTGGTGGTTGGTGATAGGAACTTGGCATTAGTGCTTAAATTTGAAGGTTTTAACACCCTGCAAAGGGGGTGTGGCCCTTGTGGGGGTTAAAGGTCACTGTGCCTTTACCCCAGTTATGTACAATACTCAAACACATATATAAATGAATGAAAAAGAAGATTAGGGTGGTTCTGCACCCACCAAACTTGTGTGGCTCTCTGTCTCCCTCTCTCCTTCTTCTGTTCTTGCTTCCGTTGAGAGCACTCTCAACTGGTATCAGAGCCCGGGTGATCTAGCTGAGCGTGCGTGAATGCTTGGAAGCTCAGCAGGTCTGTGGGAGGAAGGAGAAGCTTTGTGGGAAGCTTTGTGGGTGACTTTACTTGCATCCGAGTGTGCAGAGACCTTGGAGGAACCTTTGGAAAAGTCACTTTGGCTTTGTGAAGTGGTTTTGAGAGCCTGTTTAAAAGAGCTTTCAAAGAAAAAGTCGTTTTTTGAGCTTTTTCTTGTTCCGTGCGATGACAGAGACTCCGTATTGACTTGTAGAGGCAACTATTGCTTGCTTTTGGTGTCCACATTACTTCAGGAGCTTGGAAACACCTTCATTCTTGAATCTGGGATCATTTCAGTGGATTTTTGACTCACTGTGTCAGTTCCTGCGTTTTTTGCCCGGGTGTTGGAACTCAAGTTTGGAGCAACCATTTGTAGATCTGTCAGTTCCGGTGGACTCGGGAGGTCCTAAAACTGCTATGTTGCTCATCATTCACACTCCGGTGGAGTTTACAAATAGCTCTGTTTCCAAAAACTTTTTTCAGTCCGTGTGTTGGACCCAGTGATTGAGACCACAGTTTCCAAAACCGTTTGTCCCATTGCATTCCGGACGCCCAAAAACCCCTACCTATCAGTTCTTGCGCGATTTGGTGGAGGATTTTCAGAGTTATAGATCTCTGTGTATTCGATTTTGTCTCTCTGTTATGCATTTTTCATTCTAAGGTTTTGAAACCTTAGATTTATGCCACATGGCAGTGGATAAGTGTTGACTCCCATTTCTCACTCATCGGTTGGGATTTTGGAGTTCTGGTAGAAGAGAGATATTTGCAGATTTTCTTGCTGAGTCCGATTATGCAATGGCGCCCATGTTTTGAGGCATCTCAGGTTCTATTTTCAGTAGTGCTCATTACTGTGAGACTATGATTTCTTGAGCATACCTTATGCAGATCACTCTGGTTGCAGTCAGTGTGCGCTCATTCGTGGTATGCATTGGGTTGCAGTGGATGATTTATAGGCCATTTGGATGCATTGCGGTCCTTGTTGGATGTGCTGATAGGCCCAAATTGCCTTGTGGGATGCTATTTTTTTTAATGGATGCTTTGCACATGGATGCTATTTTATGCTGAGGGACAGCTTTGAAACATTGCAGGTGATGCACTGATAGTGCTATGCTCTCTTGGATGAGACATTATTGATGCATATGCTAGTGGACAGTGTTTATGCTTGAGTCATTTGGCACTTATTGGCATTTTCTTTTGGGCCAGATTTGCTCATATGGATGCATAGTATATGCACATGAGTCAGATGCTTTGAGCTTTGAGTTTTGGTGATATTTCACTCTATTGTGGCATACACATTTGGGTGCACCTGGTATTTGGTGTGATTCTCTCTTGAGGCACTAGCATTTGGGATTTTGCTTTATTTGCATCATGGCATCCTCTTCCATGTCTGAAAAGGAGTTTTTCAGCATTAAAAAGTTTGATGGGACAAACTTTTCTTTGTGGAAAGAACAAATAAGGGATGTGCTTATTCAAAAGAAGCAGATTAAACCCTTGGTAGGGATTGAAGCTAAGCCTGCAAATATGTCTGAGGATGATTGGAATGAGTTGGATGCATTAGCAAAGTCTACTATTAGACTTTCTCTTGCAGAGTCAGTTTATTTCACAGTAGTAAATGAGCAGACTACAGAAGATTTGTGGAAGAAAATGTGTGCCACTTATGAGAAGGAAACTGCCTCTAATAAAGTTTACCTCATGAAGAGGTTGTTTGAGTTGCAGATGAAGGAAGGGGTCTCCATTGCTTCTCACTTGAATGAATCCAATATTATTTTCAGCCAACTTCAGGCTCAGAAAGTGAATTTTGATGCGGAGACTAAGGCAATATTTCTCTTATGTTCATTGCCATCCTCATGGGATACCTTCCGTACAGCTGTCAGTAACTTTGCACCTGGTGGAGTACTGAAATTTGATGATGTTGTGGGTAGCTTGTTGGCCGAGGAGATTAGACGGAAGTCTATGGATGGCAACAAGCAGGATGTAGCCTTAAATGTGCAAAGGGGCAGATCACAGTTTAGGGGGAAGTCCCAAGAAAGAGGGAAGTCTCGTAGCAAATCCAGGGCACGGAACATTGAGTGTTACCATTGTGGCAAGAAGGGCCATATGAAAAAGGATTGCTACAAGCTGAAAAGAGAGCAAAAGGATAAGAAAAAGAATGCAAATTGGGGTGCAAATCAAAAGGAAGAGAGTCCAAGGGAGGACAAAGGAAAAGTGAAGATCGAGGAGATCAATGCAGTCACACATGATAGTGACAATGATGTTCTCTTTATGTCTAGTTTATCTGCAGAGTTGCTTACCACTTCAGATGATGCATATTCCCAGGATTGGATTTTAGATTCTGGTGCTTCATTCCATGTTACTCCCCATAGGGAATGGTTCTCCACTTATGACAGTGGAAAGACAGGTTGTGTGCATCTTGGAAATGACTATGCATGTGACATAGTGGGAGCAGGTGACATAAAGTTTTCTTTTGCAAATGGGTCTGCATTTGTTTTGAAACATGTGAGACATGTGCCTAAGCTGACCAAGAGTCTTATTTCAGTGGGTCAGCTAGATGATGCTGGTTTTCATACCACTTTTGGCTTTCAAAGTTGGAAAATTCAAAAGGGCTCTATGCTTTTGGCCAGGGGTGCCAAGTGTGGGACTTTGTATCCCTTACATGTATCAGGGGTCTTTGATCATGTTGTTGCAATAACCGAGCAGCCAAGCACTTCTTTGTGGCATTGCAGGTTGGGGCACATGAGCCAGAATGGAATGAAACTCTTATGCCGTTTGGGTTATGTACCGCATTTGAGTTTCTCTGATTTTGAATTTTGTGAGCATTGTCTCTATGGGAAGCAAACTAAATCAGCCCATAAAAGAAGGGGAAAGAAAGAGTTTGAAATGCTTGATTTGGTGCATTCAGATGTATGTGGTCCCATGCCTACACGGTCATTAGGCGGGGCTGAATACTATGTGACATTCATTGATGATGCAACTAGGAAAGTGTGGGCTTATGCTATAGCTCGGAAGAGTGATGTGTTCCAGGTATTTCAGAAATGGCTGGCCTTGGTTGAGAATCAGTCAGGTAGAACGCTTAAATGCCTACGGACTGATAATGGTGGAGAGTATCTCTCTCATGACTTTCAGCATTTCTGTGATACACGTGGGATTAAGAGGGAGCTCACATCCCCTCGTACTCCAAAGCAAAATCCAGTTGCAGAAAAGATGAACCGTACCATTCAAGAAAGGTTGCAATGCATGCTTTCCAATGCAAGTCTTTCTGGTGGTTTTTGGGCTGAGGCAATGAAGACTGCAATGCATGTGATTCAATAGATCACCTAGTAAGAGTTTGGATGGTGGTATTCCTGAAGAGGCATGGAGTGGAAAGAAGCCCTCTTACTCTCATTTGCGTATATTTGGGTGTGAGGCATATGCACATGTGCCAAAAGAGCTTCGAAAGAAGCTAGATCCTAAGTCTACGAAATGCATCTTTCTAGGTTATGGTGAAAGTGGAGAGATGGGCTATCATCTCTGGGATCTAGAAGCAAAGAAGATCATATGCAGCCATGATGTGGTCTTCAATGAGAAGAAGATGCATAAGGCACCCATGAGGGATGTGGAAATGAGGAGAATCACTTTCCAGGATGTGAATGCACCTGCCTATGTTGATAGACAACAAGCTGTCCATGCACCAAATGTGCAAGAAATGGTACCAGCAAGTACTCCCACAGGTATACAATCAAGGGTAGATGATGGATCATCTATTGGTGGAAATGATGAGCCAAATGTGGCTGATATGCAAGTGGGACAGCAAGCTGAAATGCCCTTGAGAAGATCATCTAGAGTGTCTAGACCGCCTGATAGGTTTGCTCCAGGGGTAGACTATGTGATGCTTATTGATTGCGGGGAGCCTTCTTGCTATAGAGAGGCTATGATGCGTGAGGATCAACGCAAGTGGGAGTACGCTATATGCAATCAGAGATGAGTTCACTTATGAAGAATAAGACTTGGGACTTGGTTTCTTTGCCACATGGAAAGAAAGCATTGCCATGTAAATGGGTCTACAAAATGAAAGTCACAGGTGATGATGTGCCTAGGTACAAGGCCCGTTTGGTTGCTAAAGGGTTCAAGCAAGAGAAGGGTGTGGACTTTGATGAGATATTCTCTCCGGTTGTGAAGATGACCACACTTAGATGCATGCTTGGACTAGTGGCATCAGAGGATATGGAGCTTATGCAGATGGATGTCAAGACAGCTTTCTTGCATGGGGATTTGCATGAGGAAATTTACATGGTGCAGAAGGAAGGCTTTGAAGAAAAGGGCAAAGAGCATTTAGTTTGCAAGCTAAAGAAGAGTCTCTATGGTCTTAAGCAAGCGCCTAGAGAATGGTATCAGAAGTTTGATGCTTTCATTCGGTCGCAGGGTTTTAGGAGGAGTGAAATTGATCACTGCCTCTACACTAAAAGGGCTAAGGATAATAGCCTGATAATCTTGGCACTATATGTGGATGATATGCTATTGGCTAGCAAGAATACTTATGAGCTAGATGCATTAAAGGCCAAGTTGCATGAGGCCTTTGATATGAAGGATTTGGGACTTGTAGGTCATATTCTTGGTATGCGCATCACGTGTGATCGGAGTAGGAAACTCCTTTGGCTTTCACAAAAAGAGTATGTTACAAAAGTATTACAGCGTTTCAATATGGAGGGGGGGAAGGCAGTGAGTACTCCATTGCCTCCATATGTGAAACTGAGTCATACAGATAGTCCCAAATCAGATGAGGAAAGGGCCATGATGGCCAAGGTTCCTTATGCATCAGCGGTTGGGAGTCTTATGTATGCTATGATAGCTACTAGACCAGACATTGCATTTGCAGTGGGAGTTGTTAGCCGGTATATGGCTAATCCAGGAAAGAGGCATTGGGAGGCAGTTAAGTGCATCATGAGGTACATGAAGGGTACCAAGGAGATGTGCATCTGCTTTGGTAAAGGAGACATGCGTGTACTTAGGTACACAGATTCAGACTATGCAGGGCATGTGGATAGTAGGAGATCCACTTCTGGTTATGTGTTCACCTTTGCAGGTGGTGCAGTGTCGTGGATGTCTCGCGCACAAAAGTGCATTGCTTTGTCTACCACAGAGGCTGAGTATGTTGCAGCCACAGAGGGTTGCAAGGAGGCTATATGGCTTGATCGGCTAGTGGGAGATTTGGGGATTCATACAGGTGTATCGACATTGCATAGTGATTCCATGAGTGCTATTCAGCTAGCACGGAATCCGGTCTTTCATGCAAAGACCAAACACATTGAGGTCAGGTACCATTTCATCAGGGAGGTACTTGAGGACAAGCGCATAGAGCTTGTCAAGGTTCATACAGATGATAACCCTGCAGATATGCTGACGAAGAGTCTACCTAGTCAGCAGTTTGAGTATTATCGTGTATTGATGGGCATTGGATAGTATGCTCACAGGTTGTTCTCCCTTAAAGGCACATTGTCCTTTAAGTGGGAGGTTGTGGGGGTTAAAGGTCACTGTGCCTTTACCCCGGTTATGTACAATACTCAAACACATATATAAATGAATGAAAAAGAAGATTAGGGTGGTTATGCACCCACCAAACTTGTGTGGCTCTCTGTCTCTCTCTCTCCTTCTTCCGTTCTTGCTTCCATTGAGAGCACTCTCAGCCCTTCCTCATAAGGGCAAACAGAGAAGTGAATCTTCAAAAGAAGTGCTATAGCAACCTTCCAAAATAGCTTAGCTTATTTGCAAATCAGGGATCCTAGGAAAGGAGACTGGCTTCTTCTGGAGGACATTATTGCTAAGTTTACGTGCTAAATGTGAGAGAGGAAACTTTGATTAGGATCAAATTCTTGATATTTGGTCGACGAATTGCTTTGAGGCTGGGATGCACAGTGGTGCTGTTGTGAATCCAAACTGAAAATTTGTCTGTGAGGATAGTATATAAGGGGTTAACACAGAATGTGGCAGGCTCGGTGGTCCTTCATAGGAAATGGGGACTGCCTCACTCCCCAATGTGGTGGAAGGCTAGATTGCGTGATATCTAGAAGTGTTACAGGGCTGCTAAAGCCAATATCCTAATGTGGAAATTGCTTCATCAATGGTTGCTGGTTCGTGCAAGGTTGGCCATGCATATGGCTGTCAGTCATCTCTATCCTTTGTGTGGTAGTGGGGTTGAAGTTCTCAATCATATCTTCTAGCGTTGTCACGTCACAAGAAGCATGTGGAACAAGGTAAGAGTCAAGTGTTGCTAGGGAGTGTCTATGGCTTCACTTCCATGCTAAAAGCGTGTTGGTTGTATATTTGCGGAATGGTTCTAAATGCCATTTGGTTAGTGAGGAATCAATGTTCATTTTCAAGCAATGCAGCGGCAGGGTATAAGGATTCTATGATAGTACACATGGCTAAGGGTGCCCTATTTGATGCTGGCGTCATGGTTGGGAAGTAGGACTCCATGATGTGGCAACTACTTGGTGTACTAGTCTAGTCTGAGGCTTTTTGTCTATGATGGTCTTTTGTTCAGCTCCATGCAGCATAGGCCGTGCACAAGCTTGGGTGCCCACTTTAGTCGGCCAATTTTTTTAATTTCAACAAGTTTACTTAATAAAGGCTAGCATGTTTATTTTAAAAAAAAACAAAAAAAGAAAGAGCTAATGGCTCCTCCAGATTCAAAAATTCTTAACTACCAAACTAGACATCATTTTCACATTGAATCAATTGCAAATTTAAGTTAATTTTACGCAAAAAATTTAGGTACAAAAATTGTATGTATTTGCACTCCGTATCTGTATGCTGTAGCCATGGAGGTGTTCTTGTGCGATGAAATGCAACCGTCATTCGCTAATCCTAAATCTTCGCAAGAGTGAATGCTAATGGTGACACCAACTTCAGTGGATCCTTTTAGCCTTGACATTCACTCCAGATGCATAAAGCACAACAAGCAAAGGCAGAAAGCGGAAATCGATCTTGGTGATTGTGATTTGGTATCGTGATCAGGAGAATGGAAATCAAAATTTCTCGAGCTTTGTGGAGAGAGAGAGAGAGAGAGAGAGAGAGAGAGAGAGAGAGAGAGAGGGAGGGAGGGAGGGAGGGAGGGAGGCAGGGAGGGAGGGAGGGACGGAGGGAGAGAGAGAGAGAGAGAGAGAGAGAGAGAGAGAGAGAGAGAGAGAGAGAGAGGGAGGGAGGGAGGGAGGGAGGGAGGGAGGGAGGGAGAGAGAGAGAGAGAGAGAGAGAGAGAGAGAGAGAGAGAGAGAGAGGGTGCGACGAGGGGAAGCCAGCCTAGAGGGAGCAGAGAGTGAAAAGGGAGATGTAAGGGAGAGATGGCGGTGCAAGGGGGCATTCTAGACTTATCCACGTCGAACCTTCTCGACCTCTATAGATTTCAACGCCTCATTTTTGCTGAGTCGCTTAAGTTAATTGCTTCCATTAATTCTTTCACAAAGCTTAGGTTAATCGGGCATCGCGCTCACTTTGATTAATTGAAATGGCCATTTTTCCAATGTTGTGGGCCCTTTAAGATGAAATTGTAAGGTGAAAAAGCTAAAAGAGGAGAATAGGTACCCCCATCAATAGGAAAATCCAAATTCAATTAATTTGTTGGTTGGCTGGGGGGAGAGTGGTGGGGGAGAGGGGCTAAAAGGACAGAGTGCATGAGATGCCACGTGTCTCGCAGCCACGTGTAGTTCTGGAAAGATCCAAGGGCATTGTAAATGCTCCACTTCGCACGTCTTTTGTGAGCGATGATGTCCTGTTTAGGAGCGTTCCTTCATGGAGTGTTAAATTGGTTGTGTTGGCAATGGCGGTGTGTGTTGAGGATGAAAGCCAAAGCTCTTGCCAGGCGTGGTCTCCTCGTTGAAGCGAATGGAGGACGTGAAGATGCTGGCAATGGAGAGTGCAGGGTGGACGCATGCACTGGCGTGGGTGATACAAAGGAGGTGTAAGTATACTGTTAAGGTAATAGAAGGAGCACGAGCGATATGCATGCATGTACTGATGGTCGTGATTGTTTTGTAGGGTTAAGAGGAGGCATGGGAGGCCGAAGTCTATTGGCAAGATAGGAACAGAGGCTAACAAGGTCTTCGAACTAAGTGTCACTATCGGAGTAGGAGGAAGTGATATGGATGTGCATCTGATTACTAACATGGAAAAGTTTCTGCGGGAGGCGCGTATGTATGGGTTTTGTATAGTGGAAAGGGGGGGTGCCTTGTCTCATTTGCATTTTCAAATAGTTATTCAAATTTCTGCTAAGAGTATCCCGGCAGTTAACAAGCTGATATTGAAATATCTCGACTGGGATGTTGAAAGGCCTAAAGGTGGTATTATCATGTGTCGTGCTTTGAGGTAGCGCAACATGCATACGTTTCGTGGCATGTTGGGCTACTGCCTCAAAGATTATGGGGAGCCACACTTTAAAAGTGTGCATAAGAATGTTAGTTGGTAGGATATGAAATGTGGGATGGAGTTGTATATACGCTATGGCGCTGATGAAATACAAAATCGTGTGTGTTTAACCATTGCCAATCTTATTGATCGTTGTTTTATGTATTGGAAGTTTAAGTTGCAGGTTGGGAATGCCTCTCAACAAATGTCTCCTGAAGATGTTGTGTTTGGGCCAGTATTACCCGTCAGCTTCTTGGGTAATACCTTACCAAGGAAAAGGAATGGATGCGAGCAGAGCACAATCGATGTGGAAGTAAATTATGTCACCCAATGCTTTGACTACAAGTGATGTGAGTAGCTTTTTTTTTTTTGGTGACTCTCCAACACCTCAGCCTAGAGTAGAGAAACACATCAAGGGTGTCTTGGATGCACCTCGTGTTCCAGATTATCTGCCGTTGGTCTGAAAGTCAAGGATGGGAATACATATCGCGTGACTTTTGTCTTTCATTTGTTTTTTGTATGGGAAAACCTGCCTTCAAAGCTTGTATAGCAACTTTGCAACGCAAATGTCAATTGCAATGGATGTAATACTTATCTGATCGCTCGGCGATACTGGATGTACGTTATTGGATGGTTAATGAAAAATTAACGACTTAATTAACTTAATCCTTATTTATTAAGTTTATCCTTGTTTGTTATCTCAGGTTAATTCGACATTTCGTGAGAACACACAGAGTAATTAATCGATTGGGGAGAGTTCTAGGATGTTCCAAGACGGTTCTAGGAAGAAGGTTCGAGAAGAACCTAAAGGAGTTCTATTTTCTTCTTAAACCCTAAACCTTCTGCTACTTTTAGGAATAATTCAAGAACTAGCTCTGCTTTCTCACTCGCTGCATTTGCATCTTCGTCTTCGTCTTCTTCTTCTTCTTCATCTGCATCCCCCGCTTGCTTGTCCTCTGCCTTTTTGTTCCCGGTTTCATCGAATTTCGCTCAACGTGAGCTCTTCTGCTCGCCATCCCTCTTCCCCTTTATTTTTGCCAAGCATTTCGATGTTTCCAATGTCTGGTTTTGCTCGCTAACTCCCCCTCCTTTGTTCTTCCGCAGTCTCTTCGTTCTTGCGAATGGCTTCCCGCTTCGTTGCCCGGCGATTTGCCTCGCTTCCGCGTGTTGGTTTTCCCCACCAAGTGAAGCAATCTGCTCCTGCTTTTTCCACTGCTGCCGCTAAGGTCCCCCAGGATGAACAGTTAAATGTCGAACGCAAGACAACCACCCGCTCCGCTCCAGCTCGAGGCAGGCCCTCTGGCCTCTTCTCCGGTGAGTCCATACTTTGTTTCATGCCTTGGCTTTCTTGTTTGCTGCCTTTCGTGAGTTCTCGTCCTTCGTCTCTTCTATCCTAATGGTCAGTTTGTTTGCATCTGCAGACCTGTTTTCCCCTTTGAGTTCCGGGACGTCACTCTTGCAAATGATGGACACTATGGACCGGATGTTTGACCACTCGGTCCTGTCGCCAGTCTCTGCTTCCCAAGTCCTTCGTAGCTCCAACCGCACACCGTGGGATGTCATGGAAGACGAGAAGTGTTTCAAGTTGCGGATGGATATGCCTGGCCTAAGCAAGGAGGAAGTGAAGATCGCTGTCGAGGATGGCGATCTAATGATAAAAGGGGAGCGCAAAGCAGATAATGAAGAAGACGACTGGTCTTCAAGGAGCTACGGCTCGTACAACATTAGAATTAAGCTTCCTGACCACGTACAGCCAGCTGGAATCAAAGCCGAGCTAAAGAACGGGGTTTTGCGAGTTGAGGCACCCAAAAAGGTCGAGCCAAAGCAAAAAGTGGAAGTGCAAATTGACTGAGGGTTGTTCAAAATGGATTGTTTAGGCTGCGTTACGGAAACTGCGGTACATATCCTCAAACATAAACAAGATTTGAGTAGACATGCTTTTCCATCTTCAATGTTTTCTGAATTTTAAAGCTTTGGATGTGGAAGGTCAATTTTGGAAGCTGGAAACCTCGTAAATAGTTTTCTCAATGGAGGCTGTAATTAGAGTTGAGGACTCGTGATTTCCTATGCTCAGTGTTATTTGAATTTTAAAATTTGGGAAGTTGGGAGGACAAGTTTGTAAGATGAGTTCCATGTAATCAACGTTTTCAATGGACGACGTTATACAAAAGTTTTGCAATTTGCCTTGCTGCCGTGGGGAAGAGTGAATGGGGTATTTTGTGACTTTGTCGTTGTGGTATATGATGAGTACCCTAAGCTGTAGGGTAAAGACAGGGTTCTGTGTTGGATAGTAGAGGGTACGTTGTCAATGACAGGGTGTTTTGTGTTGGATAGTAGAGGGTATGTTCTGCATTATTATCGAGTATTTTAAGTTGTAGGGAAAAGACAGTTTTGTGGTGGGTAGAAATGGGCTCTCAATCTCTTATCGTCTAGAGGGATGTTGGGTCTAGACGACATCCGGAATACATATGGGCAACATGCATTTCCTTGGATTTTCCATCCTCACGGTTATCTAAATTTGAAAACGTTCTTCCGCATACATATGAGCAACATACATTTCATTGATTTTCCTTATTTTAACCAAATTATAACACTGTTGAAATGTAATTTTTTCCGCTCAGCTCAACAGAAATAGTTAGCCATGGATGTTAGAAGTTAGCAATTTGCCATTTTGCCATAGGGAAAAGTAAAATGGTGTTTTTAAAGACTCGTTAGTGTGCAAATGTGATTATTTGTTGGATAGTACAAGTAAAGAGCTGACTTGGGCCAAATGATTATTTGTTGGACACCAAGTAAGAGCTGACTTGGGCCAAATAACCACATACTCCACCATTGAAGGGTTAATGTATGTGGGTGCAAAATTGTTCCACATACATTTGGCCAAGACATGGTAGTTCTTACACCGGCCAGATAATCACACTCATTTGGCCAAGGGAGTGAAGATATGGTATTTGGCCAAGGGAGTGAAGATATGGTAGTTCTTACTTCGGCCAAATAATTACATACATTTGGCCAAGGGAAAAGTTATGGAAGGCCAAATAATTACATACATTTGGCCAAGGGAAAAGTTATTCCATATACATTTGGCCAAAATATAATAGTCTTATGTAAAGATTTATTATATTATGTTTATTATATTATGTAAACATACATTATCCTCTTCACTCATCATTGAATGGAATTAAACATATATAGTTACTCATGATAACTTTTTTGGGATAAAGATTTTATATATAAAAAAAAATATAAGGAAAAAATAGAATATAGTAAATCATTACATATATTATCCTCTTCACTCATCATTGAATGGAATTAAACATATATAATCACTCATGATAACTTTTTTGGGATAAAGATTTTATATATAAAAAAAAAATATAAGGAAAATTTGAGGTCGCGTCTTATACAATAGGCATGTTGCAATGATTGAGAAGTGTGACATTGTTCACATGTTTCTTCACAAAATATTTGAATCCTATGCAAGTCATCTCACCTAGTAAATTGTAATTATGTACTCTCTTGGACATTATTATTGTATTACTAGGAATGATAGTTGTCGCTCTTATTAATTGCCAAGTTTGCACAAAGGGATTTCCATTATCCCCAAGCAAGGCTTTTCTCCAAATTGGTTGGAAAAAGACTAAGAATCAAGCTAGCCACTTGTAGAAGAAAATTTAGTCGATGTGTAGGTCATATAACAAATGCATATGCGGTTCTTTTCTTACCTTTCGTAGTGGACAAATTGGTGGACTCTCCTATGATTCCAAGAAGCTAATCTCTTTGAATGGCAATTTGCAAGTGGAGGAGTTGCCTTCTACACCTCGACCATTCCATGTCTCCAAATCAATACACATTATCCATGTGAGATTGCTATATCCAATGCATATGGGCGTCAGTTGAGAGCTGGGGTTTAACCCTAACCTTGTCCACACCACCATATCTGTCCAATTAGGGATAGTTGACAGTAACTCCTTGCCAATTAAGGGCAATATAGGGGCTCAAAACCTCCCACTAGTTGCCCTTGTTTTGGGACCTTAACCCCCACCACCGTGGATTACTCCTATGAATCAGGTGATAATTGAGGAACGACTTAGAGTGGGAGTAGCCAGATCATGCCCTTTTGGAAAAGTGAATGCTCACAAGTTTAGATACGTAAATTATTATATAGTATAGGACGAACAATATATCATGATTTATCAAATGGTTCCCACTGCTCGAAAGCGCAAGAATTTGGACACCTTAACCCACACTGCTATGAGACCCCAAACATGGAGGTCTTCTAGTTTCCATCCAACCTTAGATTCACACTCTTAGGTTCCTTTGCCAAACCTCCTTTCTTGAGCTCCCTCTAGAATCCTCCCTCCTAGCCCACTGCATGTCGTGGACTTCTAGATGCCAAGTGTCCTTCTAGGGGACCTTAGTTTTTACCCCTTCTTGGCATTCCTCTCTAATGCTAGGTCCCACTTATGCCTAACCACACGTATTTACATCCACCATTGTAGTGTCAAGTTCTCTTGGTTGGATGTAACATTCCCTTTTCCTTAAGAATGGTTTACATCCTCAAAAACAAAATTGGGAAACCTCCTCTAGAGATTGCTTACCCTTTCCCATGTTGAACTCTCTTCAGGTCTATCTTTCCACTTAACCAGACATTCTTGCCATCTAGTATGTCGTGTTCTTTTTTCTTGTTTATATGTGGTAAAGATGTAAGTTCAATGAGTTCCAATAGGACTTCATTTCCAAGGAGATTATCATCATCTCCTAATTTTCTTTTTAGCTTACTAACATGAAAAACTGGATGTGCTATACATTCCTCAGGTAAGGCTAATGTGTCAGCAAGTTCTCCAATCCTCTTAAGTATTATGAATGGTCCACAATACCTAGAAGACAACTTCGGACATTTATCTGTCTTTAGAGATTCTGAAGATTCAGGTACCTTAAGGTAGACTCTCATTTACTTCAAACTCCCAACTTTCTACGGTGGGGGTTTGCATAACTTCGTGCTCTATCCTGAGCTCTTCTTATGCTATCTTTAGCTAACTTAAGCATTTGATTTATATCTTCAAGAAAGTCTTTCGCTGCGTGAACCTTCTCTTTTTCGAGTCCCACTGTCATTGGGGCTCTTGGTTGAAATCCATACATCATCATATATGGGCAAATACTGTTTCCAATTAGTTTGCCGTTTACTTACATATGCTCAAAGCATATCCTCAATGATCTGATTGACCCTTTCAGTTTGACCATCACTCTGTGGATGATCTGTAGTGCTCATATTCAATGAGGTTTCTAACCTCTTAAACACAGCCCTCCAAAAAATGACTGTAAAATTTGCTATCCCAGTCACGAACAATACTGGTAGCAGCTGGTAGCCCATACAGTCTATAGATATGCTCCACAAATAGCCTCGCTAATTCTGGAGTTTTGACATCTTCTTTAATAGGAATAAAATGAGCCATCTTAGTCAACCGATCCACAATTACCCACACAGAGTTGTGCCCCCTTTGTGTCCTATGTAATCCCACAATGAAATCCATGGAGATGCTTTCCCATTTGCGAGATGGAATCTCCAATGGGTGTAGGAGACCTCCTACCTTAATGCATTCAACCTTATTGACCTGTCATTCTTGGCACTTCAATACATAATCTTGGACGTCCTTACCTATTCCAAGTCTAAAGAATTGTCTTTTCAGAAGCATGTATGTCTTTAGAATTTTCGAGTGTCCAGCACTCGGACTATCATGACATTCAAAAAGATTTTGGTGCCTAATGTCATTATTATTCGGGACACATACTCTACCCTTGTAGAGCAGGTAGCCATCTTCAGTAGTATATTTTTTCCACTTGAGTCCTTTATTACCAACTTGTGGTGTGTCGCCATTTCCATGCGACTCCTCAGTGAAAGCCTCTCGATTAGTTGGATCCCTATTGCTTTCCATATTTCAAAGAAGTGAGGATCAAACTCACATTTTCCCTTTAAGGACTCTAGGAAATCATTCTGAAATTGAGTAAAACTCAATTCATTAACAATTGGCATTCGGCTAAGAGAGTCTACTACCACATTGAACTTTTCTTTCCCATATGTCAATTGTATATCAAACTCTTTCATTAACTCAACCCATCTAGCTTTTCTACCTTTAAGCTTTGGCTCATTACAAATCCACTTAATGCTCTCCTAATCAAAGATGATCTCAAATTTTGTACCATATAAGTAGTGCCTCCACTTTTTTAAAGCATCGACTATAGCATACAGTTCCTTTTCATATGCCGAGTAATTCCGTTGGGCACGATCTAACTTTTTGCTTTCAAAAGCCACTGGTCGACCTTTTTGTACAAGTACCGTCCCAATAGCAAAATCACTGGCATCTGTCTCAACCACAAATGGTTCATTGGGATCCACTACTTTTAAGACTATAGCAACTTTTAATTTTTCAAAACTCCTCTTTTGAGGTTCATCCCATATGAAGGTGCTTCGCTTCCCCTTAAGCTGGTCTATCATCGGAACATCAATCTTAGCGTAATCCTGGATGTATCTCCTATAGAATCCTAAGAGTATCTGTAATTCTTCTTGATTTGTAGGATGTGGCCATTCCAATATGGCCCTTACTTTGTCAAGGTCCATACGAACCCCTTCTTGGGATATTATATGTCCCAAGTATTTCACTTCTTTTGCAAAGAATTCACATTTGGATTCTTTAGCAAAGAGTGAATTATCTCTAAGCAGCTAGAACACTTTCGCAAATGTTCCAAATGATTTTTCTTGGTTTTATTATAAATAAGGATATCATATAAAAATACTATAGCAAATTTTCCTAGATATGGCCTTAAGACACTATTCATAAGTGTCATGAAAGTTGATGGAGCATTTTTTAATCCAAATGGCATTACTTTAAATGGATAATGCCCATACCTAGTATGAAATGATGTCTTAGGGACATCCTCTTCCCTCTAATTCGTACTTGGTGATATCCTGATCTTAAATCAATTTTAGTAAAATAATTTTCCCCTTGCAAAATTGATCAAAGAGCTCATCAATGCGAGGCATAGGATACTTATTTTTTATGGTGATTTTATTTAGTGCTCAGTAATCTATGCATAAATGCATAGTACCATCCTTTTTCTTTACCAGTAAAACTGGTGCAGACCAAGGTGAGCTACTTGGTTGGATTTGGCCCTTCCTAAGATAATCCATTAACTATCTTTCGAACTCACATTCCTCTATTTGACTAAGCCTTTATGGGGTTTTACAAACAGGGGTAGATCCAGGAATTAAGTCTGTTTTATGATCTACTTCTCTCTTAGGAGGTAAACCATCATGTAAATCAGACGAAAAAACATCTTTAAATTCAAACATTAAATCATTGAAAGATTTATACCTTTTAACATTATCAAAGACAATATTACTTCTTTCCAATGCAGAAGACATAAAATCACCAATAAAAGTAAGTTCATAGAGATATATCTCGCATTCTTCTTGGTGTAGTAGTTGTTCCAATTCCATCAAACAAATAAGAGGAGAATTAGGCACATCATGTTCTCCATGAATTTTGAAGACTCTACCCTCTTTTTCAAACATAATGGAGTTATTAAGATAACTCTGTTGTAGGCTATGCCTGAAACTATACAGCCATTCTTGACTAAGCACTGCATCTGTTCAATCAAGATGCATCATTTGGAAATCCAAGGCATCTTGATAACCTTGAATATCCACATCCACACCATGTATCATGGTGTCCCAAACTTTTTTACTACTGCTCTTTGCCAAAAAGACCACATATTTATGGGCACTGGGACTCTCAGGCAATTTTAATTTACTAACTAACGAGTAGTTCAAGAAATTATGTGTTGCACTATCATAAACCATCACTCTTACTCTTTGCCCCTTAATTTTTCCATGCATCCTCATTAAATCATGAGGCCCAAAGGTGGGTTGCCACATTGCCAATAGACATCACATGTGGGTGCTATCCTCATGATAAACCTCTACCTCAATGTACTTTTCAGTATCTTTAAGTGATAACACTTGTACCGCATGTACTTGTTTTTGTGAAGGTCTATTTGGGGCTTCAGCTTCTGCTTGTTTATTTTTAGGGCATTCCAAGTAGCATGGTCTTTGCCCAAATATTTGAAGCAAAGATTTTCTTGCTTGGCCCTTTCATAATCCTCTTTCTTCAAGAGAGGATAATTTTTTGTTTGAGGTTTCTTAGGTGGTGCTGGAGGAACCTTCTTCTTAAAGTGCCCCTTGCTTTTCAAATTGGGAAATTTGTTGAACTTTGGAACAAAACCTGTTTGTTCTAAATTTCCATGTTTGAATTTTCCCATCGTATCATCGTATATTTGGGCATACTTAATGGATTCCTCAAAGGTTATAGGAGAATTTCTTTTTACCTCAACCTTATAAGTGTCTTTGAGACCTCTCACAAAACCCCTTATCTTTTGGAATTCATCAATTCCCTTCAACTTAAGGACTACCTCCCTATAGTTTGCTATGTATTGGACTAGAGTGTTTTTACCCATTGTGCAATTGTCCCAAGCCTCCCATGCTCTTTCTAATTCATTTTCTTATAAAAACTCTTTTAGGAAGGCTTGTTCAAACTCAGTCCAATATCTAGGGATTCTATCATTTTCCGTGAGGCTCATCCACCATTTATAGGCTTTATTTCCAAGGGAAAGACTTGCGTCCACGACTTGATTTTTAGGAGAAGTATTCCTGAGTCGATGGAAGTTGCCATTTTTGCAAGAATGTATTAATCGCATCTTTAATATACTCCTTCTCTTACCCATTGAAAATTGGCGGTTTCAAGTTTTTAAGGATATTTGAGGTTTCTCTACGTCGAGAGGTGGACCTCTCAACTTGATTAGGAGGAATCTGTGATTTTTTAGTAATAGTTACCGACTTAGAATCGGCTAACTTAGTTATAGCTTCAGCTAGGTTTTTCAATGTATCACTTATAACTCCTACCTTTGTTTCTATATTTTGCGTTCGAGTTTCAAGTTTAGTGAATTCCGTGTATGGAATTCCATAATCACGGTAGTTTATGTCCTCCATTTCCATGTTGTCCTCTTGAGTTTCAATTTGTACCTCCTCATGTATTTCCTCTCCAACTATCGCTTTTCCTTTTCTAGCCCTTTTCTCGGCCTCTCTAACTATATCATCTCTTTCTAGAGTTGTCATTTTAAAAATGTGTATTTCCTAGATATTATAAAGCAAAGCACTTTATGTCAAAGAGAAAAATATGATGCCCACTTTCCTGATATTTGTTTGAGGTTTTGGATATGTCTTTGAAATCGACGCATCTTTTACTTCACAATCGATCTTCACTTTCAATTCTGCTTTTATGCTTTCTTCTATCTCAAACTCCTTGCTTTGAAATCTCGAACTCCTCGCTTTGATCTTCTTCTTTGAATTTGCCGAGGTTTAGAAAAAGAGAGGATGATATGCCTTGGGGCGGTACTTTGGAGATATAGATTCTTAGAGGGGTGAAAAAGGATCTTAGGATCTTGGGAAAAGGGGGACCTTTAAAAAAAAATGACACGGCTTTTGTCAAAGGTCTAAAAACCTTTGTATGACATGGTGGTTTCTTGTCTACAAACAACTTCTCTACGAAGGATGCACTCCTTCAAGGAACTACTACGTGACTTCACGTCGCATTGCCCGATCACTTCACTTTCCCAAGCAATCTCCTTGTGAATTGCAACCTTAAAATTTTGATAACGTCCTTCGTAGCCTTTTGGAGAAAACTGGTGGATGCGAAAATGGAATACAGAGAGGGTATCCGATTGACGTGGCAATGTATTTCTTTCTATGCACTTCAGCCAAAAATCTTCGCACTTCAGCTCCAATGTTGTCATCTTGTAGTCTCTCTAATAGCCATGAATACACAACTATCATGCATCATTTCGTCTTCAGCGCCACTCTCTCACAGCAACCATGAATACGCAATTGTAATCAGGGATGGAGATAACAATCTCTATCTTCACGTCCGGTTCACTAGCCTTTTTACTGTGCTTCTACTCCTGGGCCTGTTTTCCTATTTTGTCTTTCACGCATCTCCTATGACCGCTTCGATCTTTTCAGCCCACACCCGAATCGCGCTACAGTGCCCCCTCTCTATCACTTTGTAATTTCTCAACACTTCAGCTAGCCTTGCAGCTAGCCCTCTAACTCTGATACCAATGCTACGAAACCTCAGACATAGAGGGCTTCTTCTAGTTTCCACCCAACCTCGGATTCTCACTCCTGAGCTCATCTCTACCCTTCTCTCGTGAGGCTCCTCTGCCAAACCTCCTTTCCTGAGCTCCCTCTAGAATCCTCCCTCCTAGCCCACCTCATGCCATGTGGACTTCTAGATGCCAACTGTCCTTAGTCTTTACCCCTTCTTGGTATCCCTCTCTAATGCTAGGCCCCCTTATGCCTAGCCACACTTATTTACATCCACCGTTGTAGTGTAAAGCCCTCTTGGTTTCCCGCTTCACCATGATCGTGCTGCATGGCTCCAGGATTATGGTTGACATAACACATAGACCACCTCTACAATGCTATACATGTCAAGGCCCCCACAGAGTTAGTGAGTGTCCTTATAAGATATTGAAAATGGTGTGTAAATTGCACCATAAGAGTTATGGGACAAACCCTAATCCTAACCCTAAGCGGTCAATGTACATGTTCATGTTCAATACAACTTAGTGTATAATTAGTTATTTGTTTGCACTCCTCTCTCTCCCTCTCTCACTTTCACTATCATGGTATCAGAGACAATGGTGTTCTCACCTACGGACTTCTCCAAACGACTTGCATGCACGATAATGGCTCCACATCAAGCACCTCTGATGACTCCGAGCAGCACCACGTCTCCATCGTGCATTAATGACTTGATCGAATTGGGTAGCACATAGAACAACAGATATGGCTCTGCCCACAGTAGGGCAGCTCGCCTCCACCAATAGACAATGCAAAATGGACCTCACTTCACGGACTCCATCCTCCATCAAATGCTCAGCAAGCTCCATCAGTGCCATCTTTAAGCTCACGCACCTCAGACCCTGCATCGACTCTCCTATGCTCCAACCAAATGACACATCTGCAAGTAGCCTTAGCCAAGGTGCCCATAGTAGAAACGATCAACCCTCCAAGAAATTCATTGAAGGAGAGAGCAGAATCTCTGGTATATTTCAATGGTATCTCCAAGATTCTGTTATGTGATCTTATCTCCACGATTTCTTGACACGTGGTGGTGACTAGGCTTTTAGCCATGTCAGTAGCATCATCCTTCTTGCCACATCAACAATCCTTATTAGCCAAGTCGCTACCACATCAGCATCTTTGTTATCTACCACATCAGCAAAAACCTTATCTGCCATGTGGACTGCTGCGTAGGCAACCATGTCATCATCCTCGAACAGTGCCACATCACTAAGCCCAGTGTCACATCATCTATGACATGTGGCCCTGCTTGCCACATCGTCTACTCATGTGTCAATGACATGTCATCATCCCACCTCAATGCCTGCCACTTCATCTGACATGTGGAAGTGCCACATCATTTGCTGGACATCTCATTGCCTACCACCTCACCTGACATGTGGTAGTGTTAGCTCACTGTACCACCCCAGCATCTGTGCTTCACAGGCACACTGCATGTGACCACCCACCTTCCACATTATCTTTGCATCTTTTTCAGGCCCTCTTGTGCTAAAAAATTTTCCTTTCTTTTGGGGGCCGTATCTTTTTATCCAGGCAGGATTCGGAGTCGCTCCAAAAAGAAAAATTTCTCACCATCTTGCACTCTAAGCACTTGTCACATCAGATTTCACATTTGTGATTTCTCCTTTGTAATATTTGTAGAAACCTCTTCATCAGCACTCATCTTAATCAGATATCATCCTCTTCAAAAACACCAAATCAAGATAAAATCTATTTTGCTGCTTTTTTATCTCGATCGAAATGTAGACGAGTTATAGTGCATTCAAATATATGTGGTCCCATGCCTACATGGTCATTAGGCAAGGCTGAATACTATGTGATCTTTATTGATGATGCAACTAGGAATGTGTGGGCTTATGCTATAGCTCGAAAGAGCGATGTGTTCGAGGTATTTCAAAAATGGTTGGCTTTGGCTAAAAATCAGTCAGGTAGAACACTTAAATTCCTATGGGCTGATACTTGTGGACAGTATATCTCTCATGACTTTTAGCATTTCTGTGATACACGTGGGATTAAGAGGGAGCTCACGTCCCCTTGTACTCTAGAGCAGAATCCACTTGAAAAATAGATGAACTGCACCATCCACGAAAGGTTGCAATGTATGCTTTCCAATGCAAGTCTTTCTGGTGGTTTTTGGGCTGAGGCAATGAAGATTGTAGTGCATGTGATTAATAGATCACTAGCAAGAGTTTGGATGGTGGTATTCCTGAAGAGGCATGGAGTGGCAAGAAGCCCTCTTACTCTCATTTGCATATATTTGGGTGTGAAGCATATGCACATGTGCCAAAAGAGCTTCGGAAGAAGCTAGATCCTAAGCCTAGGAAATGCATCTTTTTGGGTTATGGTGAAAGTGGAGAGATGGGATATCATCTCTGGGATCTAGAAGCAAAGAAAATCATATGAAGCCATGGTGTGGTCTTCAATGAGAAGAAGATGCATAAGACACCCATGAGGGATGTGGAAATGAAGAGAATCACTTTCTACAATGTGAATCCACCCGTAGTATGTTGATAGACAGCAAGCTGTCCATGCACCAAATGTGCAAGAAATGGTGCCATCAGATACTCCCACAAGTACACAATCAAGGGCAAATGATGGATCATCTATTGGTAGCAATGATGAGCCAAATATGGTTGATATGCAGGCGGGACAACAAGCTAAAATGCCCTTGAGAAGAACATCTAGAGTGTCTAGACTGCCTGAGAGATTTGTTCCAGGGGTAGACTATATGTGATGCTTATTGATTGTGGGGAGCCTTCTTGCTATAGAGAGGCTATGATGCGTGAGGATCAGCACAAGTGGGAGTATGCTATGCAATCAGAGATGAGTTCACTCATAAAGAATAAGAATTGGGACTTGGTTTCTTTGCCAAATGGAAAGAAAGCATTGCCATGTAAATGGGTCTACAAGATGAAGGTCATAGGTGACGATGTGACTAAGTACAAGGCCCATTTTGTTGCTAAAGGGTTCAAGTAAGAGAAGGGTGTGGACTTTGATGAGATATTCTCTCTGGTTGTGAAGACGACCACACTTAGATGTGCATGGACTTGTGGCAATAGAGGATATGGAGCTTATGCAGATGGATGTCAAGACAACTTTCTTGCATGAGGAAATTTACATGATACAGCCATAAGGCTTTGAAGAAAAGGGCAAAGAGAATTTGGTTTGCAAGTTGAAAAAGAGTCTCTATGGCCTTAAGCAAGTGGATGCATGGGAAAAGGACATCATGGTCTTTATGCGCCCTGTAATTCATAACAACTACATAGATTGCTTTATTCCATTCAAAGAGCATAAGTTTTTTTTGGCTGATGATACTATCCACACTATACGTAGGAGGTGTCCCAATCCAGAACATGTTGAGTTCACTAACAAATGGGCAAAGACAAGGATTATCATTATCCTTGCCAATAAGAGGTCTTTGCTTAAGAGATAGGCACTAATCGAGATTGCCAGGAGAGAGGGAGGTCCACCACTAAGGGGCCAGCCCCACATTGCTCATAAGTACGAGTGGAAGAAAGCGATGAAGGCAACGAAAGTGGACGGAATGGAACGATATTGAAACATGCATTTTGGAGCAGGGGGTATTGCATCATGGGAGGCCCAATTTGTAAGTACTGATCTCAATTTATATTATGTTTATGTGGTTTATTAGGAGTTTGTTCCTTTGTACTAACCCCTTTGCAAATTGTATCATCTTGCAGTCTGATATCGTGGGTAGATACCCTACTTCTGCCGAGGCAGCGTACCATCATGGACATCGTAGGCGACATACCTGGAATAACTTCTATGATGAGGGGTTGATGACTAAAGAGCAGTATATTTGGGCTACTGGAGCACCCTTGTAGGTATTTAAAAGTACTTAAAAAATGTCAATGTTGTAAATAAAGATTTGATTTTTCATACATTGATACATGTTCCTCGTTTATAGGCTCCTAGGGATATTGAGGAGGAAGAAGGCGATGAAGAAGGCAATGAAGATGGGAGCGAGGACGAGGATGCCTTTGATTAGTTGAGTGCTAGAGGTAGTGCTAGCTATTCGTTTTTGTACTTGAAGCCACAGGTGGCTTGGCTTCGTGCTATATGTATATAAAAACATTTTTTGGGCTATGAATTAATATACACTCTTATTTTTTGGGCTATGAATTAATATACACTCTTATTTTTTATACTTGAAGCCACAGGTGGCTTGGCTTCATGCTATATGTATATACAAGCACTTCTTGGGCTATGATTTAATATACAATCCTCATGCATCCCCTAGCATACTCCCATTCTTCCATTGTGATATGCATCCCCTCATCTCTCTCTACTCTCTCCATTTCGTCAAGTAGCCAATCCACATGAATATCCTTGGAGAAGAGGCTCGGTTCTGTAGCCGGTTGGGCTGTCTCGACTCCACTGGGGTAATCTCAGCTGGTGTGGGGTTGGGGTGGTTTGGAGTCTGTACTGTCGACTCCTAGGGGGTGTTTAGAGTACCCATCATGTATGTCTATAACTCCCTAGGAGTGGGAGGGTGCCCCAAAAGGTTATATATCTCTCGAAAGATGGCATCCCAAAGATTAGGTGAGGCTAAAGAGCTTCTTGGCCACATGATGAATTGAAGAAAAGAAAAGAAGATTACCATCGAGCATGCCCTTGTCACGAGATGCAAAAGAAAAAAATAGAGTGACAGCTTGACATTGAGCAAGCATTTATAAACTCCTGCATTCTTTGAATTAGAGTGATAGAAGTCTGTATCTGCTTGCTCAATGTCAGGCTATTGAAGCTTCACATGGCAAAAAAGAGAGAAAGAAAGAGAGGAAAAGAGAGGAAAAGAGAGGAGAAAAAAGAAAGGAGATAAGAGAGAAAAAGAGAGGAGAAAAGAGAAGGAAAGAGAGGAGAAAGGAGAGGAAAAGAGAGGAGAAAAAGAGAGAAAAAGTGGGGATAAAAGAGAGAAAAAGTGGGAAAAAATAGAGAAAAAGAGAGGAGATAAGAGAGGAAAATTACCATGAAAAGAGAAGGAAAGAGAGGATAAAAGAGAGAAGGAAAAAGAGAGACAAGGTGAAGGAAAGAGAGGAGAAAAAAGAGGAAAATAGAGAGAAGGAAAGAGAAGATAAAAGAGAGAAAAAGAGAGAAGGAAAGAGAAGAGATAAAAGAGAAAAAGAGAGATGAAAAGAGAAGGAAAGAGAGGATAAAAGAGAGAAGGAAAAAGAGAGATAAGGTGAAGGAAAGAGAGGAGAAAAGAGAGGAGGCAAAGAGAGAAAAAGAGAGAAGGAAAGAGATGAGAAAAGGAAAGAGAGGAGATAAGAGAGAAAAAGAGAGACGAAAAGAGAAGGAAAGAGAGGCTAAAAGAGAGAAGAAAAAAGAGAGGCAAGGTGAAGGAAAGAGAGGAGAAAAGAGAGGAAAATAGAGAGAAGGAAAGAGATGAGAAAAGAGATGAAAAGAGAGGAAAAGAGGAGAACAAAGAAAGGAGATAAGAGAGAAAAAGAGAAGAGAAGGAAGAGAGGAGAAAGGAGAGAAAAAGAAAGGAGAAAAGAGAACGCAATTCCTTATTTCCTCACGAATGCAATCCCTTTCTTCAATCATGCTTTCCCTTTCCATCATTCATGCAATCCCTTTCTTCAATCATGCAATCCCTTTCCATCATTCATGCAATCCCTTCATTCATGCAATCACTTATTTCCATCATTCAATATGCAATCCTTTCCTTGGAAGTGGATGTGGAAGTGGAAGGGGAAGGGGAAGGGAAAGCGGAAGGGAAAGAGAAGAAAAAGGAAAGGGAAAGGGAAGAATACACATAACATACTATCGGAGCACGTCTATAGACGCATCTAACAATGCATCTATAGGCATGGCATTCTGGTTTTCCAACAGACAAATGCACTATTAGACACACTATTAGACACGTCTATAGATGCACTCCGACAGATGCCTTTTTAAAAAAAACCGAAAAGGACATGTGCATGACCCCAAAAAGAACAACACTAGTACCAAAAACAACAACACTATGTTCCATGCATACAACAAAGGATGAATCCAAAGAGAGCAACTTCCAAAGAAGATCAACTGTCAAGAGACTTACCTTGGATAGAGGTATGGAATCTTCTTGTCCTTCTTCAAAGGTGCTTCTCTTCTTCCTTGTTCACCCTTTGCTTCTCTTTCTTGTTTACCCTCTTCTCTTGTGTGCTTGGAGATGATTGTGTAAACTTGGAGATGAGTGTGGGTGCTTGGCGATAAGTGTGGATGCTTAGAGCTATGTCTGTTAATAGAAAAGCAAGCTGCATGATGCTAAAAGTATGTGAAGAAAAGCAAGTGCGCTAAAAATAGGTTCAAAAATCAACTCACAGTCTGCGCGTCTATCTACGCGTCTAACTGCACATCTAAAAGCACGTCTAAATGCACATCTATCAATGCATCTATAACACATTTTAGATGTGCCTATAAACACACTCCACAGTACAGACGCGGTGTTAGACGGGCTTTTAGATGCTCCTCAGAGGTTTGACATTTACAACTCATGCAAGAATAAAATTTTTGGGTTGTTTATCTGTACGATGTCTTCATCTTCAACAAGTAGCTCCAATGAGGATGAATCCCTCCGTATCCACCATCGTGAAATGTGGTTGGAGCAAAAAATCAAATGTATGTGTGATCAATGTTGAGGAAACATGTATCATGCATGCAAAATTACACTCAATCACATCTCAAAGTATGGAGAATGGGATGCGACCATAAACATGGTAAGTGTTAAAGAGTTAAGGTTGATTGAGATACCTATGGGTGTTCATGTGTTTGAGTTATGATTCTGTTTTAATTTGATACAAGATATAGTGCCACACCTGCATATGTTGCCCTATGCTCATCGTGAGGAGGTGAAGTGTTGATGATATGAGGTGGGATCTTCAGAAGGGACCGTTACAGATGCATGGAGTGATGGTGATAGTAGCCCTCTGCCATTACCTCATGAGGCTGTGGAGGAGGAGGTGTTTGATGATATGGTGCTGGATTTATATGTCCATCAATCCTCAGGTAGGAATGATAGCATAGAGCAAGACGATCTTTTTACCGCATTGACTCCACTGTTTGAGGGGTGCACATTCTCTGTTCTACGTACCTCCCTTGAGTTACTAAACTTGCAGACCATTTATTGATGGAGCAATGCAAGTTTGAATGCATTAATCAAGTAAGCTTTAAAGTCTATTTTGCAAACATGGTGAATTATGCTAGTGGGTCAATTACTCGAATGCTTTTTCTCATTTATGGTCTTCATGTGCAGGCTATTATGTAAAATGCTTCCAAGGGAGAATAAATTACCGACCTCAAGAGATATGGCAAGGCAACATGTGACCTCTCTTGGAGGATTAGATTACATGCACATCCATGCATGCGTCAACGATTGCGTTTTGTTTCGTGGACCACATAAGGATGTAAGAGAGTGTCCTACTTATGGAGAGGCAAGATATAGAGTAGATGTCAAAACTTTGGATGTGCCTCATAAAGTTCTGCAACATTTTCCTATAATCCCTTGCATCCAACATACGTTCAAGTGCAAATCCATTGTAGAGCTCATGTCATGGCATTCCTTCCATCAATCAACCGATGGCAAGTGGAGAACTCCCGCAGATACTCCTGCGTGGAAGCATATTGAAGACACATGGCCAAGCTTCAAGGAAGAACCTAGGAGCTTGAGACTTGGATTGGGTATGGACAGTGTAAACCCATTTGGTCTCAAAAGCACCTCTTATAGTGTATGGCTAGTGATATTGGTGAATTATAATCTTCCACCCTCTACGGCGATTAAGAAAGGACATTTGATATTATCCCTTCTAATTCCATGGAAACATAAAGTCAAAAATCTTGATGTTTATTTGGAGCCTTTGATTGACGAGCTAGAGATACTTTGGAGAGGTATCGAGGTGCATGATGTGAGTAGGCCTCCCTCATCTCACGAGACTTCAACTGCAAAGCAATCTTGATGTGGATGTTGCATGACTTCCCAGACTATGGCGAGTGTTTAGGTAAGCATTGCACTTTTAATTATGAGTAGGTAATCGATGTGGCACCCTAAACCCGCCTTCAACTCTTAATTGTGTCTATTGTTCAGGTCTCACTACATTGGGTTCCATGCATGTCCTATTTGTGGTCGTTCGCTAGTTGCCTCATGGGCAGACGCATTGAATAAGGTCATCTATGAGAATCACCATCGATTTCTCCCACCTGATTATCCTAAATATGTTGCCACTTGGAATGAATTAGTCCCCCCACAGTCACTCACTGCAGGAGATTGGATGAGAATTTGGGACGGTTCCACGACTCCTTGGCATGAGCCGGTAAGGGTTTGTAACTATTGTGTGCTATACTAGCTGGAAATAAAGATTGCCCGCTAACACCAACTTTTGTTTAGATACTCCATCTTTTATCATGTACCATATTGGCCCCACCTCAAGATCAATCACCTGCTTGATCCCATGCATATCTTCAAGAATGTGCCATCTACCATTTGGGAACATTTGAATGGGACATGAGATTCCGCATGCATAATGGAGGATCTACACACCACAGGGAGGATGTGTGAAGCTTGGCCACAAGAGAGGGAAAATGGGCATGATTTTTTACCTTGTGCATCGTGGAGGTTATCAAAGCTAGAGATGGTGGCAGTGAAGTGAGCTATCGCTACAATTCATACTTGCATTGGATGCATGAGGTGTTTGAAGGCCTTCACAAAGAGCAAAAAAGAGATCTAGAGCAATTATATGGCTTGAAATCTCATGATTGGCACAAGATGCTCCAAGTAAGTATTTTATGTTCATAATATCTTTTTCCTTCCAAATTTATGAGTGAATTAGAAGCAACTAATCAACCATTCCTCGTCTGTTCAATTCATACTATCTACTAGCATTTCTCACAGTGCATCGAAGGACATGAACGATTGTATTTACAAGATGGGCGAGCTTGTGACGTACTTTACAGGATATAAAATTTGAATATTGTATTTATAAGATGGGCGAGCTTATGAGGTACTTTACAAGATGCAAGGTGTTGATATTGCTAATATTGTGTACTTTTTCCTTTCTAGGTATGTGAGCTCAAAGGAAATAAATCCCACCACACTTGAGAATGCTCAAGTTATGTCAGTGGAGGTGGTTTGTTTAGTGAAGGAGACATTTCCACATTCTATTCTCACAAGCCAACCACATCTCATAGTGCATTTGGTGGATGAGATTGTTATATGCGGTATTGTACATGCATGATAGTTGTTCTTCCTTGAGCGCTTCATGAAGACCTTGAAGGGTTTAGTGAGACAAAATGCAAGACCCGAAGGTATCATGGCCGAGGGTTGGTTGGTACAAGAGTCACTTGTATATATTTCTAAGTTTCTTGTTGATGTGGATAGCTCCCTCCCACGACTATGGAGAGATGATGAAGACCTAAGGATGACCTCTATTGTGCCTTAAGGGAAAGGACACAGTAAAGTAATAGACATGGAGTTGCTTAATAATATCAACCTCTATTGCATGCTTAAATATAGTGATGGTGATGAAAAGATAGGTGACAAGATGTGAGGATGCAAAGGCTAGAAGACAAGGAGAAAGGGCCCTCTTTCGTACACACCACGGATCTCATGTGCCATACCCTCAGCATCTAAGAGCCTACCACTGCCACCATCACAAAGGAGATACATGGAGGTTTCTATGATGATGGGTTGATTACTGAGGAGCAGTATATCCGGGCTACTAGAGTGCCCCCCAGGTATTTAAGAGTAATTAAATAATGTCAATATTATAAGTAAAGATTTGAATTTTCATACATTGATACATGTTGTTCCTCATTTACAAGGCCTTGCAGCTGATCAGGAGGAAGAAGGGAGCGAAGAAGGGGGCGAAGAAGGGAGCGAGGATGCGGGAGAACTTAGATTAGTTGTAGAAGTAGTGCTAGCTACTCTTTTTTATACTTGAAGCCACTGGCTTGGCTTCATGCCTCTCTTGTATATACACTCCTCTTATTTTTTGTACTTGAAGCCATAGGATGTGGCTTGACTTCGTGCTATATGTACATACAAACACTTTTTGAGCTATGAATTAATATACATTCCTTTTATTTTTTTAGCTTTCAATTTCCTTGTGCAATGTTCTATCAATTAATGCCATGTAAACTAAACATTTTGAAGTTGTAATGTTTTATTCAAAATTGTAATCATCGGCTATAGACATGCTTGCAATCATGCTAGTTAAAATGTGGTTGGCTGTAAGAATTGAATTGCACAATGTGGAAATGGGATTCTTGTAACTACATAGCATACACAACATATATAGCATTTTGTTCAACCCCACAAAATTCTGCTTTTATTAACAAAAAAGATTCTGTAGAACGTCTATAAGTGCGTCTATAAATGCGTCTATGTACGTGTCTATATATGCATCTCTTTGTTTTTTTAAAATTTCTAGCAGGACGTCTATTTGTACATCTATAGGCGCATCTGTTTGTTATATAGACGTGCCTATAGACGTGCGAATAGACATGCCTGTAAGTTTTTTTTTAGTTGCAAAAATGTGTCTGTGTGCTGTGCGCATCTGTGGGTGCTTTGTCTTGTTGTGTTTGCTTTTACTCACCTTTCAATTAATTAATTAGCTCCTTATCACCTCTGGATTTACTAGTTAGCCTATGTCTCACTGCCTCCCTATCGAAATAATCTAATTAACCTATGTCACACTGCTCTACCCTACCTCTGCCTGTGCCTTGCCGCCTCCCTTCTCTCCCTTTCATTGCTCTCATCTCTCGCTTCCATCGTGATCCTCTCTCAGGCTCTCCTCCTCATCCCTCTCCCTCCCCTCCATATATACTTACTCCCCCCCTTAGAACTCTCCCCCTCCCCCCCTTTAGAACTCTCTCAAATCAACACCTCAAACCCCTCCCTTCGCTTAGAACTCTCTCAAGTCAGAACCTTGGGATTTGCACAAAGTTTTTGGAAACAACACATTAAATTCTCCAATAAGCCATTGCACTCACATTTCTTGATGCACATTTCTTTCAATCGCTTAAATTAATCAATCCCCCCCCCCTTTCTTGAATTTTGCGTAAGTTAATCACCCCCCTATCCAACAAACAAATTAATTAATAGTTATAATCTATCAAGTATGGGTCCTTATTGAACTCACACAATAGTCATATATATCACTAAGTGACCACCCCTGAATATGTACAACAACTCTATAAGAGAAAACCTATCTTCTTATATGTCCAAGGATCAAAATTAGCCCATGCACATGAGTTTGGAAAAAAATTGGGTTAATTGTTTTTCACATCACTTTTGGTTTCAAGCAATATTTGTTTTGAAACATATGAAAAATAATGGAAGTATGATTACTCTATATATCTAGTGGTTGTATAAAGTAATATGCTTACTTACTTTTGCTTATTTGAAGAATTGTTTGTTTTTAAAGATAGGAAAAAGCCCATGGGACTATGACAGTAAAAAACTTAGATATTTAGTCTAATTCTGAAATTGGAATGTAGTAAGGTCCAAAAATTCTGAATATGGTGTTCTCAGGCATGTGAATTTGGGTTTCCTTCCATAGTTTTCATTGAATTCTAGGTGTGCAAATCGTAAAGGCTACTCATTGGTGAGCGAAAGATACGGTGAATTATGTTGAAGTTGACATCAGGAAGGTAGTCTAAATCATGGATATGTATTATAATGTCCCCTTAAATGCATTATAGATTATAAATGCCACTCCTATAGGTATACACAAGTATAAATAATTGTAATCAACACAAGTGTGTGTGTGTGTGTGGGGGGGGGGTATGCCATACTGGACCCATCTATATGTCAAGTAATGATATTTGGGACTAGGTTGCACCTATGAACAAATGCAATATAGAAACCAAATGATAAGTGTCAATACATGATGCGATTAGAAACCTTTAAAAATGCTTCTCCATGTATATGTTGTGCATGTAAAGATAAAGTTTGGAACCTCAACAAGTCCACCCACAAACTCTAATCATATACTAACATCAAGATTTGTATCAAAAGAACAATAGATGTGCACATTCAAAATCCTTGGATACTGATATTGATGACCTTGTTATAGGTGCAAACCTAATCAACTGAGAAGTTAACAAGTAATGTATGCTTTAAACTAATCTTGAGTCAACATCATGCAAACATTCATAGACTGTATTCATATTATCGTAATGCTTGTGGTCGATTGAAAAGTATAGGTATCAAATCCTTATAAATTCTATCGAGGAATCTTTCACGACATGTGCATTGCATTAATATAATAGTTTCTATTAGCAAATAAAATGATGTCTTATGTAAGGAAACACAGAAGAGAAGCTCATAAGTACAATAATGGCATCAAATTTTATGTAAAACATTGTTAACCTCATATATATATTTATGAAGGATAAATTAGATACACTAGATAAAGGGAAAATATTTGAAACAACTTTATTATACGCATTTGTCAAACTTATCAAGGTGGGGATGAGATTAAAGGTAAATGCTTCCATGAAATTATATTCAACACCTCTACTCATTAAAACATAGTTGAAAAAAGTTCGATTTGCACATGTCAAAAAGAGTGCACGTGCACACACACAATCACAAATTTTTTTGAGAATGCATGCATGTGCAAAAGGGTTCGTCCATTTGTATGTAGAAAGAGTTTGATATTTTTTCTAAAAAGACACCTTGGCCCTCCAAGATAGGAATTCTATATTCAAATAACAAATGAGAATTTCCTTTTCCGAAAAGATAAAAATCCAATTCGGGCTAAAACTATTTGTATCCACAGTGGGCGCTGCCAATGTGGCTCAGCGAGAAAGCTTTATACTTCAAGGGCCTGTCAAAGCCATCTGCAGAGGGTTAAGGTTCTGCAAATGCTCGATCATTTCGGCGTTACTAGCATGGAGTGAATTTTGCTTGAACCCAAGTGGGCGTGGTAATGTTTTTGCCAATGTGATCCTCTTCAGCAGATCCAAAATTACACACAGATCTTTCCATCATGCCATTCTTGGTCCGTTGCAGCTTTTGCCACGTCTCTGCCGTCGGCCGAATTCATAAGAATCCATTTTGTTTTTAAAAGAAGCAACTAACGTCCGACAGAAAGAAACAGCTCTCTGTCTCTAGTCTAAATCGCAAATGCTAGTTTTACGTAATCACATTGGCATTTCTAACGTGAGAAGCGAGCTGGGGATGGTGAACCCTTTGATCGCAAGGTGAATGCAGGCATCTGTTCATATGAGTCTTCATCCTGCACATTACGAAACCCATTAATCAGGGGCTGAAGCATGCAGAACCAAAACTAGAAAGAATACAATTATAGGCGAACAACGCATCAGTCACCGCAAGATTCAAGGAATAGGTGTCAAAGATATTTTAAGATCTCTGAGTAGAGCGGTCACGGGATGTTCTCTATGTACACCTCCATGAAACAAAAATTATTTTAAGATCTCTGCATAATTGCGGTTAATGTGTCATACGCGTACAGCCACACAATCTTCTGTCCTCAGAAGTCAATAGACGTTCCAACTTTGCCCACAAATTCATATGTTGAACAAAGGGAGCATTGATGTCCTTTTAAAGCCTCGAGTTCCTCGTTCAAGGAGCAAGCCACTACGGGCTATAGCTCTATAAAGACATATTGGAGTAACTCGTAACTTTGAAAGGGAAGTAACCCGATGACTTTCATGGAGAAAACACGAATGCGTTGAAGAACAATATGAAACCCATAGAGTGCTAGCATGGTCAAATGCTACAATCGTCTCCCTAGCCATGACTTTTAAGGACAAAGCACAAATGCATTGAGTAACAACATAAATAAACCCAAACCCCTAGCATGCCTAGGTATCACCACCCAATGGGGGCAATACATCACTTGAATCATGTCGAAGGGCAAATGATGCAAGGGGAAGAGAGAGAGAGAGAGAGAGAGAGAGAATGTCAACAAAGGCATTGCCACTATGGCTATATGAAGGTGGTCACATCACAACTTACTCTAGTTACATGATTTGGAAATGCTTAACTCATCAAATATTTAAAGAGTTGGGACATAACACTAGCTTAATTTACTTATAGCTATAGGAAGATATAAAGACTTACCAAAGGTACATAGTGAGGAATTCGAGGATTGTGAAGCCCCATGAAGTGTAGTTGCAAGACCTTCTCTAGATTCTCTAGCACACTATTCATTGTGAGCCTTTCACGACGTGAAGCCTCTGTGCATTTTATTGCCACATAAAATATTCTTTCCAATAATGCTGGTGGATATCTTCCTTCTAATCGAGGATCTGCAAACTCTCCAATGTCTACGTCCTCATCTGCCAATAACTTCGCCTACATTTTTCCACATGTAAAATAAAGAATGTTAAACATCAATAAATATAATTATGAAATATATTAATTAGTATGATTATAATTCTATCCTTTTAAAATTTATGTGCATTTGTATATGCCAAGAGTCTTATAATAGTTCAAAAGTATTGTAGTCACATTTAAAGTATTCGATACACATTGGAAAAGTGTATTTTCACACCTACTAACTGAACTTGTTTACCATATCCCACGAGAACGTGTGCGTCTGCATGTACATGCACATGTGTATGTGTGTGTGCGTACTCTCTCTCTCTATATATATATATATAGAGAGAGACAGAGAGAGAGAGAGAGAGAGAGAGAGAGAGAGAGAGAGAGAGAGAGAGAGACCCACCCACATGGGCATGTGTGCATGCACACACACACCCACACACACACGTGCATGTGTGTGTTATTATAAACAATCAGCAAAACATATAGTTTTAGATGGTGCACTGTTAGAGCAACATTTATAGTTCCTATAATGTGCATTCACTAGGTAATTTTTGAATGCCTACTTATATACAAGTCCTCTATCCTTTTCCTTTATTAAAATTTGAATTTTTATGATTTGGTCAATTACCTTACTACATCTACACATGTGTGACAATGTGTGTGTGTGTGTGCATGCCCGCCTGAGCATGCATGCATGCAAACGTGTGTGTGTGTGTAAAGGGTTGCATTATTAGAGAAACCTTCATACAACATGCATTTCAAGGGGTGATTTTTAAACGGTTGTTTAATTTAGGTTCTCTAACCCTTTGCCTTTATATGATTTTTTTCCATGATTTTGAAAAACTCATCTTCTAATTTTTATGTCTCAAAACTTGTTGGATTAAAACCCCTTATGTTGAATCCATGTTGTGTGCTTACATACTTTTAGGTGCACCCCATAGAGTATATGTACATGGGTGCTTGAGTGCATGTATGCAAGTGTGTGTGAGTGAGTGTGTGTGTGTGTGTGTGCGCCTGCATGTAGGCTTGACAAAGGCATCCTGTTTCATAGGGAAAGGTAACTAGAATGTTGTAGACATTAATTTCGACAATGTGTTAAATGGGCGCAAATGCATCGCTTGACTTAGGCATCCCATTTCATATGGAAAAGTAACTAGAATGTCTTGTGAGTGGAGTTGAAAGTGCTTTAAAATAATCTATATAGTCCCATGGGGTCTCATGTAAGAGCATGTCAAGGTGAGCTAGCATAAGCTAAATACATGAAAAGAAATTAATTGATACTTAAACTTTGCATTATGTTCCATTAGATGAGATATCATTCAAATTTGATCTTTTGAGATTCCAAGTTATATTGACCTGAAGCACATGACCTTTAGTGGCTTGGGCTTAAAACAATGCTTTGCATGAATAACCTTTAGATGTACCTCCAGATAGAGTACAAGAGAAAACTGTTTAAAGAGTCATCATATTGGTAAGCCATACTAGGCTCACTCCTATGAGTATTAAGGCCATAGAACTTCATGATTAGCTTTTTTCTAACTTACTAAAGATGTGTGCTTGACCATCTTTAGTAGAGCACAAGTGCATCCTTTGCTAGAAATCAAAGTATAACTAGTTGCCATGGATGGATCCCTCATGTAATCGTGGGATGTTTTAATAGAAGGTACTCATAAATAGATATAAAATAGTAGTGGAAGCTCATCAAGCTATAAAATTTTGAGTTTTCACAACATTGACAAACCTTTAGCATAGAAGTTTCAACCTTGGTTAATTTTTCAAAGTATACAACTTTTGACACTAGTATAGGAGTTTTAATTTTTAACCTTAGGATGGATATAAATAGAGTACTTCTGTTGTTGATAATCATCACATCATTAATGGTTTGCATGGCAAGACTCATGAAATCCTATGAAGACTAAAAACTAGTGATGTGTTTTAGGGTATCCATCGTAATATTTATGTGAAAACACATAGGAATGAAATGTATACTATTCAAATACTCGGTGCATAAACTATAGAGATCCATACAAGCAATCCGGTTGATGACTTCCTGAATAAAAGCTTGAAAGATGTGTTAAGTGGGAATGTCTCAAATAATTGGTGATTCTAGAGCAAGGACTCCATCTCATCCTGAATGGATTTGAAATGAATAAAGCACGCATGCTCACATAGAATCAAAGGAGGAAGAGATTAGAGAAGCCTATGAGAGAGTAAAGAAAGACATACAAGTGAAGGTGGGAGTGGAGCTCCTAGGTCACCACAATGTAAGAATATAAAAGTCTCAAAGTCTGAAAATGATGAAACACTCCGAATTGAAGAAGACCCTAGAGAAGAAACAAGTACATAAGGGTCTTGAAATTCCTCATTGGCATCGTGAACATTACAATGGAGATGCAATATTACACTGAGGATATGGTAGACGCATTCAATTGCTCAAGCTACTTACAATAGTGGGTTTCCACTTTTAAATGAGGCAAAATTATGTGTTATTATTTATGTACATATGTACAAAGATAACAAAAATATTGATATATAGAACTCATATATATGAATGTAGCTTAGTTACTTTTATGTTATTCTAGTCACGGTTCCCAAGTTCCATGAAGCATGCAAACACACCTCTCCTTAGAATGTGGGTTTAATCACCCCCTAGCATACGACGTTAATTAGGGAACACCCACAGGCTGTAGATGGAATGACTATGTCCGCTAGCTTTAATCCGTCAATGTATCTTTTTCATTTTGATGCCCCCATGCCTAATTGCTTCGGTCGAAACGTATCATTTTTCGTGTGGACCGAAGAGGCAAAAGACATCATTAGGAAACTGGGATAGGTTTCTCGATTATAGTTATAGTGATGGGAACTCAACAGCTAGCGATGGAGCAAGAAGGGATCGGAGGACGGCGTTGAGAAGCAGCAGCAGCTCAGAAGTAGCAGCACCCAAGTGGTTGCCCTCAGTTCAAATATTCCTGCTAAGAGAGCATAGGTCCCGATAGATGTGCCGTCGTAAAAAGAAAAATGATGGCAATGGTGGCTTACCGTTCTGACCAGTGAGACCCGGTGGTTCGAATCCAAATCGATGGCTCGTCTGCCGGAGATGAGTTGAAGAAGAACGGTGCCAAAGCTGTAGACGTCGCTGGCTTGAGTGAGCTCTCCCATGGTGATATACTCGGGGTCCAAGTAGCCTGCAGTGCCCTTCACCTCTGTGAACACGGTCGACTCCTCTAGCGCGATATATTTGGCGAGCCCGAAATCCGACAGTTTAGCTTCCAACTGCTCGTTGAGGAGTATGTTGGTGGGCTGCAAAAGAAATCGGAAAATGGGTGTTTACTATACGAACATCTGTTGTTGAATTGGCGATTCCTAGCTCATGAACGTCCCGGCAATGATTTGTTGCAGAGAATCCGCTTTCTTTTGATGCACTTTGAAATATACGTGAAGATCTTTAGCCTGTGGATTAGCGAAGGTTTTGAGGTGATCCGATGAGATGTGCTCTGGTTGATGTTAGCATGAAATCGTTTTCCTTAAACATGCGAAGCTCCTTATGTTAATTGTTCAAAGTGAAAAAAGCGCACAGGGATATCGAACAATCGCCTACCTTAACAATCGCGTGTTTTGTTAAAGACGAAAACTGTTGTATCACAGGCTCGTAGCAAGGTACCTTGACATCACGATGGACGATCGATCCCCCGGGATAATTGTGGAGGAACCACAGCCCGCGAGCACTGTTGACTGCAATCTTCAGGCGATCCTCCCATGTTAACACTCGCTCCTCCGCTGTATGTCCACATGCACAAGTCATTTAATTATACGTCCCTTTCACATCGGAGTCACACCATTTTGCCGGTCAAACAACGCATTCCGAATGAAACTGTAATCGTGAGAGCATCCGAATGCCAATATTGTTGAATGTGAAACAGGAGAAATCAAACGCCCTTGAAATATGCAAGCGTAAGAAGCAAAATTCATGTCTCCCCACGTATAGTCTCATCCGGACCAACATTTCTACTGATCTACGCGACCAGACTTGGTGGCTACATGAGTGACTCTTGCTGTTGGGCATGTGTATGTGTGTGTGAGAGAGAGAAGGTAAGTTTCCCCCCCCAAAAACAAGAGTGTTCACAGAAAACATATTTCTCAACAAATCACAAGACTTGGGCTTGGGGTTCGAAAAATTTGAATGTTTTTGTTTAGAATTTGCAGATTTAAAAGCAAAACTAAAACTAAATTACAAAAAATTTTGCAAATTTTACAAACTTAAAAAAACAATTCAAGTGAAAATGAAAATATTCTATATAGTTTGCAGCTTTTCTGTGAACACTCGCGTGTGTTAGATGAGCCTCTAGCTTACATGCTATGATAGCACATAGTAAATCTCTCTCTCTCTCTCTCTCTCTCTCTTTCTCTCTCTCTCTCTCTCTCTCTCTCTCTCTCTCTCAATGTGTCAAGACTAGGAATACTCTGAGGAAAACCCCTGAAATCTCTTTGGCACGTTTCACCCAACACTCTTACCTAACTCTTTAGCAATGCAAGAGAGGATTATCTCCTCTCTTACAACGTCCAATTGTGCCTATAGACTTACAAAAAGACTCACCTCTAGACAAGAGCCATGGAGACATCTCAAGCTCCACCTGCTGCGGTGCAGTCATGGTTAGCTAGATTAGTGATCCATCTACCACACCTTGGTAGAGTGGAGTAGATGCATATTGGTGCAAATAGGTCCTTGCTTCTCTAATGCTCTCATTTACACAAGGTAGTGCCAAGGAAACATTTGTGACCTACATCGGCAATCGTGAAAATAGTGTGCAATGATGGGACATGTAATTATCTTAGGAATCCTCAAGGGATCATAATTTATCTTCATGAGACTCACCAAATTCATTTGGTTCAAGGCAATTACTACTACATCAATAGACCCCTTGGTCTATTTGAGGAGGTTCCCACGTGCACTAGCAACAAGGACAACCAAGCAAAACTAATTGGAGAAATATCCCCAAAGCTTCTTGAGGTCGCCTTTACCCCAAGAAAGCCATAGCATTGTTAGAGTTGGCTTGCTAGGCCGTTGATACAATGCCATACAAAAAATCATTTTTGCCATGCAATTTGCTGTGATGACCCTGTTACAACTTGTTACATGAGATAGGCTCCCCAAGGTGGTGCTACTATCCACACATGGGAATGCCTAATTCTTTTCAGAGCACCTCATTCCCCTTGCCCTTCATCACTAAACTTTCAACCCCAGGAACAATGTGAGGACCTCTTCTACCCCATAATTTACATTGCCTACCCCTATGCCCTACTAAGGCTTTGATAGTAGGGGCCTATTTTTTCACTATTAACAAATATCTTACTACTCATTGAGGCTCATAGATATGCACAAATGGGGAAGCATTCATGAGCATTTACAATTTATCTCTAGTAAGATGTTGTCAAAGACTTAATGATTTATCATTAGTTCCACATGAGGAGACAAGTTGGTAGTGACTTTAACCATGATAGATACCATTTTGCTTCAAGTTTGCATAAACTATAACATCATCTTACCTCCATTCTCAATTTAAGATGAGGCCAATAATCACTGCCTTACTCTTTGGTGCATTAATGATACTATCACTTGGATGAGAGACTAGAGTTTTTTATTGATATTACTAATCTTAGTTGGAGATATTGAATCTAGAAATATAATCTTCGTGAGCTCATGGTTTCATGTTGAGGAACCATGCTTTGCAACAAACACTATAGTAGGATGACAAATGAGTCTAAGAAAGATGAAAATCTGCTCATCTTTGAGCATAGTCTATCTCTTAGGATAGAGGAATATGTGATTGTACATCCATGACTAAGACTCCAGTCTTTGGAGATGTGCATTGGTTGTGGGTAGTAAGATCAAGGAAGTGGGTCTTATCACAGTGTTAAGTTTAGTTACAAAAGCTCTAGTGTGAAAACTGTGAAAGTGTTTATAGGGCTATGCCAAATGCTCTTTAGTCTAAAGATATATATTTACCTTTACAGGGAGGGAAGGAAAAAAAGAGAGATAGAGAGATAGAATCACTTACAAAAGAGCCATTGGGAGAGGTTGCCATTGGAGCAATATTCATAGACAAGGTTGGGTTCCTCGCCTAATTGACAGTAGCCCATGAGGGTGACAAGATGAGCATGGCGAACCTTAGACAAGCTGGTGACCTCTGTCTTGAAGGTGTCCAACTTTTTCTCCTTATCGATCTTCTTAACAGCCACAATTTGACCACTAGGAAGGATTCCCTTATACACCTTTCCTGCATCCATCAATCGTCCCAAGTTACTTATCCACATTCAAAATCTTTTAAATTTTAGAAGTTGAGCACCATAGACTATAGTGTGCAAGAGTTGTTCTATGTAAATTGAAGAATGGAGTTTTTAAAGTTAATCCCCCCCCTCTCTTTGGCCCCACTCACACACACATGGCCATCTATGAGGAGCACACCACCTAAAGCCTATTGAGTGCTGACAACTAATAGGCAACAAGGGTCTGCTCGAGGGAATTGAATGCGAGCAACCATTTCAAGTGGGGAGTGGCCCTCCTCCTCGAACCCCGATATAAGAGTTCTTCTTTGTAAAATTGAAGAATGTTGTTTTTCTAATTGAAAATTTCCCTACCCCACATACATGGCTAGATACAAGGGGCATCTCACTCATGGCCTACGTTGTTGACACAGAGTATGGATGTTCTCAAGGGAATAGAACATGGGCGACCAACTCAGGCAGTCAAACACCCAAACTCCTTCAGCTGCCCTAAGTTCAGCGAACACCCAAACCCCCTGAGGTGCCACTCCTCCACCTGCACAAAAAATGGACTTTTAGAAATATAAGAGCCATCTAACCTGACTTCTAGAAATATAAGAGCCATCTAACCTGTCAATACTTCTAATTTCAAATTTCTATTGCAAATTTCGAATCAAAGCATTTTGCATCCCACAACTCTACATTCCCTTCATTCACTAAAGCAAAGGTATATTCTTCTTCTCATCAACTTTTGCTTACCTGCACTTCCCTCTCCTAGAAAATTTTCGTGGCTGAAATTATTGGTGGCTTTCAAAATTTCTTCCGCTGAAAACGTGTATAGCCCCTCGCTGCCTATGAAGTCGCTCGGATCAGCCGCACTGTACCTATTTCGCTTCGATACATCTGCACCTGCATCACAAAGCAGTCTGTATGAATTCAGACGACACTATTCTGTATATTTCAGCCAGTTTCGGAGCTAGTTGAACGATGATATCCTTAATCAACCGTGTGTGCTGTTCATCAACATAAATCTTTTACTGGGAAGATACGACTGCAACCTTTTAGGAACTTCACTGAATTATACTTCTCAGTGGGTTTGTCTCCTCTTCGTTTCTTCTGGAGGACTTTAAACGCAGCGAGAGCGATCATGAGAAATACGGCGGCTACTACACAAGCGATAATAACCTTGAACAAGTTTGCCTGGTTTCCTGGCAGTTTCGATCACAGCACAGATAGGATTACTTACAAGACATTAGACTACACAATTCAATCGTAGGATACTAGGAATCCAAAAATTTTGACATTTGAATTCGAGCTGTCCAAGCTTTGCAAAACTGTTGTCCTTACTATCTTTTGATCGTAAAGTTGTTTGCATGTCTCTGGACGTGTCGACTTTTTCGAGGCAGCTGAACATTGATTGCGTCGAAAGAGGATTCTGTACATTTTTGCTTGCTAAGCTGACAAACAGCGCTCCTGCACAAACGAAATGCTCGTCGTTCTGGGAACGCGTTAGTGTATCGACAGCGTCCGTGAAAGTCGAGTTGCATGCGGGACAGTTCACGCTGCTGTTGCTGTTGGGGGAGCCGGAGCAACCGCTAAGAACGGTATTGAAAGCGTTGTCGTTGAGGGCGGTGACGAGGTCAGCGACATTTCCGAAGGCGCAAGGAGAGTGTCCAGACACGAACTTTTCAAACGTGGGAGTGCATGGAGTGATGCCTTGGATCTGGTTCAGGCAAGTTGTCTGCTGGGATGGTGCCAAGAAGAGCTGGAGAGTCTTATTTGCGTTTTGTGCGAGGAGTCTTGTAAAACCTGTGAGCAATTCCGTGCAACAGAAGGGGATTGTGTCCTGGAATATGGTTTCAGTGTCATTCCCTTGAAGCTGGAAGCATTGGGGATCGTAATTAAGTAAGTTCATAGCAAGCGGGCATGTGTCCTGTGCTGCTCGACGATCACAACACAAGAATCAAACAACAAGCATGCAGCAAATCGTCAGGTATGCATCCGCAGATCCCGCACAAACACAGTCTACTAAATTGTTTCCATAATTTCACGGCCATATATGCGCATTCACCCTGCAAAATTGTATTTACCCTATCGTGACAGGAAGTTATAGGGCAAATTATGTGTACTCCACCTTACAGAATTGATGGATTCCCTAAACATTAATACTAAATAGACAGTTCAACAAATCATCAGATGTTCTGTCCATAGATCCTGCACAAATACACTCTACAGCTTGTTTCTACAAGTTTCAACTTCCAATGCATAGATGTCACAGAAAGTTGCCATACATGACAGATGAGATTCATTTTTCTCCTAGACAGAATCGCACTGCATAGGGACGTTCACTCATCGAGCCAATTCGTATATGCTAAATTCTAATGCCGCATCGCACCCTACTTTATTAGAACAAGACTCATTAATGAGTCCACATACAGACATAAATTTCACGGCGAAACAGCGCTTATTCGTCTACCTATATTTGTGTCTGCTCCTCCCATCGCTGATTTTATGACAATAATCTTTCCTATTCCACCACAGTGCCTTGCGCCAACATGATCCAACATTGAGCATAGTTTGCGTACCAAGGTTTCGCGGAGATCCGTCAGTAGTTCTTGTTGAGGCAAGCTCTAAGCAAATGGCCATGCAGAGAAACGCCAGCGCGAGCGTTGAATTCATAGCCTTCCTTCCTAATGGGGATCCGTTTCGAGTAGGGGTCCAATTCTGTTCACTGGTTGGCGCTGTTGAACGATCTCGGCCTCCTTTAAGTTTCTAATCATACGATTTCCGTGATTCAATCTTCATATTCTGCCCTGCGATTTCACTTGAAATTGTAGCCGTAAAGTAAGTGTCAAGGGACGGGAAACAAATGATCAGTGAAATGAAATTTGATCTGCGTAAACGTTCTAAAATGCTTGCTTCAGTGCGCACCTCTCAGCTCGAGCATTTTCTTACTTCCTTACAACAAGCGCGAATGAAAGTCAGAGAAAACCCATCTGCCCTAGTTATCGCAGCACCTGGTTATTTGACGACTCTTCCGAAAGCGTCCCATTGCCCGCGTCCTAGGAATCAAGTACGAGTTCGATGCATCCTGTTCCCTCTGCTCTTTCGCATGAAGCTTCATCCACGCGCTTGCATCCTAGTCTTCCCAGGTACGCCAAGCAGACTATAGTCTAGAATTGGCGGCCAGAGAGCTTCAACAGCTCCTTACGTGAGCTCTGTGTAGCCGAAGAGGAAGCTTTACGTGGCAATGGGAAAACAAGAAAACTTCAATAGGGAAGAGGAAGGAAGAGAAAATGTCAATGTGGAGGGTATGCCCAAGGAAAGCGTTAATAAGCTTGCTCATGGGCTGGACTGTATGTGTTGTTGTGAACGAGGGCAAAGCGGGGGAAGCGGTCTATGGAGGGAGCTTGAATGTTGAAGGTGGGTGAGCAGCTATGGAAGAGGAGCTGAGAGGTTGATGTTGCAGGAAAGAGGTAGGACGAAAACCAAGGGCGGGGTTTGCGAGGATGAAGCCGGAGTTTTGCTGTTTTTAGAGACGTAGCAATTTCCGAAGGCCTACTCACACCAGCCTCGGTCTTCTCCCTTCACGCTCTAAACGCGACAAATCTCTCTCTCTCTCTCTCTCTCTCTCTCTCATCTACATCTTAGAGGTCGTTCCCCCGCGTGGTAGAAGATGAAACTTTGCCAGAAATACCACCACCCGTCTTATTCTCACATCTTGTCCTTGAAAACTCGGCACCACAATCGAGACAAAATCCGTCAATACACTATTCAAAATTTTTGGACTTGTGTAAAGTCTAATGTGAGAAATGGACTAAAAAACAGTCCAAAAATTTTAAATATACTAGTAATGTTGTTTTTTGAACTAGATTTGACAACTCAAAACAAAAGATTTGGTGATTAAGTACTAAGAACATCAATGCATAACCAAATCTCTTACAAAGGAGGTCTACATAAACATCTTCATAACTTCTTATGAATTGAGCTACTATCACCTAAGAACATCAATAGATGACCAATTCTCTTAAAAAGGCGGTGTAAATAAACACCTTTATGTATAAGTGATGTGCACATACCCTTATGACTATTTCTTTTAGAAAGGTGGTGTATATAAACCCTTTAGAAAGGTAGTGTACATAAATCCTTTTATGTGTAAGTGGTGTACATATACACCTCACTTGGTATTAAAAAACACCCTTAACTATACAAATACATTGACATAAAGTTTAAAATACACCATTAAGTATAAAATGGACCTCATAAACAATCTTTATACACAATAATGAGAGTAAAGAAATAAAAAAAGTAGTTAACTTTTTATTAATGTCCTCAATGCCAGGTCCTTGACTACCAGGGTCCTGACTAATAGGCTGCTCTAAGACAATACCAATGCCCTCAATGCGCCCTTGACTACCAAGGTCTTGACTAATAGGCTGCTTTAAGACTGGAGTCTGAGTAGCAAGGTCCTCAGTAGTTTGCTCTTCAGTTCCAAGCACCTGACTAGCAGGCTGCTTTGGAGTCTATAAGGTCATGGTTAAAGAACCATCTATGCCTCTTGGTAACTCCTCCTGGTCATGCTTTGCCTCGTCCATACCTTCCTTGGGTAAGGCTTCCTTGCTTGATCCACTTGCATGTCCTTGAGATTAAGGGTGCCTTCCTCACTTTTAATTTCAAGGAAAGTGTTTCCATCTCTTTAGCCTTACCTTTTCCTACGACGTGCTGTAGGAAAGTAGCAAGCTAAGGGTGTCCACTTTTTGTTCACTCCCCAATCCTTAGGAGGTGGAAAAACAAGCTTTTCAGCACACAAAAATGCAAATCTCACCTACTTCCCTATGGATCTAGTCTTTGAAATCTTCAGACACAACATCACACATGTTATTGTGCACACAATGGTATAGTTTGATCGAAAATTCGATGCACACACAAAAAATTTCTTTGTGTCACACGGCATGGTTCCAGGGCGGTCACACCTTTGTCACGAACAGAGAGTGTCATATTAAATTCTAAATTTCTCACTCATTTTAGATTAAATCTTATTGGAACTTTGTAGGTGTTCTCTTTACATTATGTAGAGCTTAACTTGATTTATTGGTAATTATTTGAATGATTTATCTAATTATAAATAATTATTTATAATAAATAAAGTCATAAAATACATGCATTTTAGTAGCACACCACATTTTTTTAGTATTTTGAATAATTAAGCAAATCCTTAGTAGGCACATAAGCGTGTGTGGTTCAATCATCAAATCCCAAATCCAACGGTTAGATTTAGGAAGATTGAAGTTTAATTTTTACTTTTACTCCTTAGAGGATCAATAAAGAATATTAAAAATAAATCTAGTAATTCTCAAACATGACCAAACATTTCAAAAATGTCAATATTTTTAGTCCTCCACATGATGAATAATATGAAAAAATTTTGGTTAAATTTGAGTAAGGGAAATGTACAATATGGCCTCCAAGACTGAAATCTCCATTTTGTGGGGAAAAAAGGGCCACCCAAGCCTAATACCAAGACAAGGTAGGCTTGGTATTAGGCTTGGTGAGGTAGGCTAGGAGCATCACCAACCCTAGTGGCAAGCCTTTGGAGTGTGCATCCTACCCATGTGGAAGGCTGAGTCATCTATTTTTGCCTTGCAACCATGCCACGTTGTTAGACCGCATGGTGCCATGTCATCAAGAAGATGTGACATCACTCCTTGCCATGTCACCTTAGATTGCCACACGTGCCGCCACATCAGTGACATGTGACACCTCATCATTCCATATGATAGGAACTCTTGGAGCCATGTCATCACACCCTGCCACCTTGGCATACCTCGTCAACATTGCCATGTCACCAATCCCTCCACCTCAATTTGCCATGTCAATCTACCACCTCATGAATGCCAACTCATCATGCCACATCACATTTCCACATCATGAAAGAGACTCATATATTCTACACCATATTGCCACATCATCACCATGCATGGTGCCACATCAGCCACATGTATACACATCATGATGATGGTGAGCCACATCATCAACATGCATGGTAAGTTATACATGCATGTGATTTGAGTGCATGAGGCATAGAATACCACGATCAAGGTTGATGACCACGATGTGCGTGAGGCATAGAATACCACGATCTGCGTGAGGCTTAGAATACCTCGATCGAGGTTTATGACCACTGTGTGCGTGAGGCATAGAATACCTCAATCGACGTTTATGACCATGATCAAGGTATTTTGAGGTATTTGGAAATGGCAAAATAATCAAATGACAAATCAAATCGTCATGGTTTATGACCAGCATCAAGGTATTTGGAGTAGACCACAAAAATTAGTTTCAAAACAAAATCCAACGTAATTTTAGTAGCCATTTATTTTCAATCTTAGCACCTTCTCCACCACTAAAAATCAAGAGCAATCTAGTGGATGAGTAAGAGCAATCTAGTGGATGAGTTGAGGCTCTCTATAAGACACCACGTTTTGGTTCATTTCACCCATTCTTAGCCATTCTTGCCTCCCCATCACTTTGTCACACCTTCCATCCTACTTTCTTTGAGAATGGGTTCTCAAAGCCATAGAGCTAGTAGACTTGAAAGATGTAGGAACCCCCCCCCAAATCTCATTGACAAGGAGCACAAGCGGAAGGCTCATGAGCGCAAGAGAGCCTCTAGAGCTAGAGCTCGCGCTGCCACCACTGATCCACCTCCACCTCTACATCCCACCTCCACCTTCACCTCCACCCCGACCCCCACCCCCACCTCCATTGTCCCCCCCTCCACAACCTCATCCGCTCCCCTACCTCCAGCCTCCGCCCTTCCCTTAGCCACCTACATTTTGCCCTCCACCTCTACCTCTTCCCCCTCCCCCTCCCCCCCTTCCCCTTGGCACCTCCCTTCCCCCCTCCACCCTACCATCTCCCATTGATCCCCTTGCCCCACCTTGTAGCAGCAGTGTTGCTTCACGATGTGACTTGCCGAAGTCCACTATCCGTCGTCGTACTAGCAAGATTGTGCAGTCTTTTTTTAGTGACCTCGCGCGAGCTTCATAGTCAGCTCTTCTCACGTCCCTAATTGATCACCCTACCTTGGTAGAGTGTAGGAGGCTTGATGGTCTTGGAGCATGTAGAGATAGGGTTGTATGTAGTGAGGTCCTTAGCAGTGTTCGACACTCCTATGATTCTATTAAGCATAGGAACTCTAGTGATGCCTTGGCAGCACGTCATGCTATTGTGGCTGCCATTAGTAGACCTCATATGATAGGCCATGTGCATACCGCTTCACATCTTCTTCAGATTGCACCGTGCACATTGCAAGCAGGCATGATTAGGAGGCAAAGTCTAGAGGATAGTGAGACTGATGCTCTTTGGGCTTCGAGTGGTTGTGCACCTCGTAATGATCGATTGTTGGATGATTCCACTAGGTCCTTCATACAATAGTTTTGGGAGGAGCATTGCAGAGCATCCCTGGTGTGTTCAAGAAGGCATTGCAAAAGAGGGTGTCACGCGGTGTGTACATTGAGCATGGTGCATATTTTTTGGAGTGTATCCAGACTGAGTTGTACACTCAGTTTGTAGAGGTACACCCAGAGTTCAGGATTGGGCAGAGGTCATTTGAGCGATACAGGCCATGGTTTGTGCGATGCTCTCAGGAGCGTGACACATGCTGTTGTCGCTACCATGTGGATTTTGGATTGATGTATGACGTATTCCGTTCCCTTGATGGTCATAAGGGAGTGGTTCCTACTAGCCGTCGCGACTTCATTCATTCCATATTGTGTACACGAGAAGGTGATGCTTTATTCCACTCCCTTGATTGTGTGGAAGGCAGGTGTACTTTGTGTGGTGACTTTGCTAGAGTGCCACGAGTTGCACTAGATACTTGTGACATGCAAATGGTTCGTTGGCAGTAGTATGAGTACAATACCCTGACATTAGATGGTGGTGCACAGTTGAGGAGATTGCAGCTTGTGGGGAAGGAGACACCACGTGTTGTATTCATTGACAGTTTTCGAGGAAAGCTGTGCCACTACATACGCCACTCGTCGCACACTGCAAAGTGGGAGGATCGTCAGTTCCATGCATGTTTGAGGACATTTCCTATAGGGGTGGTTGTCTCAATGGTGGACTTTGTGGAGAATTATACCTTTGCACCACAGCATGAGATCCAATCGGAGTATTATTTCTTCGAACAGGTGACGTGTGATTGAGTTATTAGTTTTTTTATGGCCTCATTATATTGAATTATTTCAATAGTCATATTTTTTTTCAATGCCATATTGCAGGTTGCTATATGTGTGCACATTAGCTATCGTCATGCACAGGCTCATGTGGATCGCATTGATAGCACCATGGACTCACGCGTCATTGTGTGAGAGTATCACTTCTACATTAGTGATGATCGATTGCATGATGCCCATTTTGTGCAGCATTACTTCACTTTGCATGATAGTTTCTTGAGGGATCATGGTGTCACATGGCAGCGGCGCTGGATCTGGTCAGACGACTGTGGTGGTTAGTTCAAATCTGCTAGACAGTTTTATTGGTTCTATAGATGGCACTGTGAGATAGGCATTCCGATCATATGGAGCTACTTCGAGACAGGGCACGGTAAGGGAGAGCATGATGGTGCAGGTGCTTGTGAGAAGCGTGCTTTGCATCGATACCAATTGCGTCATAATGCCGATCACTTCAAGGATGCACATGATGTGGTGCGGTGGTGCAGCCAGCACTTATCCACCAGCACTTATCCACTAGTGCTATCTCCTCGTGTCATTCGCATGATGATAGGGTGGTGAGCCAGTATTTTTGGTGCGTGGGCTTTGGGAGTCTTGATCTGTCTAGGCCTTTTGATTGTCGTTCAGTGTCTGGCACTCTTGATTTCCATTCCATCAAGAGCATAGGTGAGTCTCACCCCGCGATCTTTTCTCGACGGTTTGCATGTTTTTGCTCCACATGCATTGATGATGATAGGGGAGGGTGCTCCATGATACCATGGGCTGATCCATGGGCACGGCGAGTGCTTTCTCCCTTCCAGCCTTGGGAGGAGGTACATGATGATCAGGATGTGGGATTCAGTTCCTCTAGAGATTATGACCAACATACAGATATGTTGTGTATTGGTGATATTACATTTTTACAATCCCTACTAGTGACTACGTATGAAAAATGGTGCACGTACTAACCAAATATGCATGTGGACTTATCTATTGGGGATGAAACTTTGCATGGCTCTTAGGCTACCCTAGACCTACATCCATGCAAGATTTTGTCTCTAATTGATTTGGTATGTGCCACATGGAAGGTATAATGCGTACATTTTTATAATCCCTACTAGTGACTACGTATGAAAAATGGTGCACGTACTAACCAAATACGCATGTGGACTTATCTGTTGGGGATGAAACTTTGCATGGCTCTTAGGCTACCCTATACCTACATCCATGCAAGATTTGGTTTCTAACTGATTTGGTATGTGCCATGTGGAAGGTATGATGTGTACATTTTTACAATCCCTACTAGTGACTACGTATGAAAAATGGTGCACGTACTAACCAAATACGCATGTGGACTACCCTAACCTATTGTGCGCATAAGGGGGTTAATCCCCCCTCCTCCTTCCTCTCCTCCCTACCTCCCCCCTCCCTGCCTTTGCCTCCCCCCTCGCGCCTCCCCGCCTTCGCCTCCCCCCTCCCCACCTTTGCCTCCCCCCTTGTGCCTTTCCCTCCTCGCCTTCGCCTCCCACCTCCCACCTCCTTCCTCTCCTCCGCCTCCCCACCTTCGCCTCTACCTCTCCTTCCCCAAATCGGTCCCCGCCTCCTCGCTCCCCACAAAAAAAAAAAGACCCTCCGCCTCTTCGCTCCCCGCCTCCCCGCTCCAAAAAAAAAAGGATTAAAAAAAAGGCTCGAAGGGGAAGGGGAGGGAGGGAGAAGCGGGAGGAGACGGGAAGGGAGAGGAGGGAGGAAGGGAGGAGAGGGGAAGGGAGGGGGAGGAGAGGGGAAGGGAGGGGAAGGGAAGGGAGGGGAAGGGGGAAGCGGGGGAGGAAGGAAGTGGGAGGAGAGGGGAAGGGAGGGGAGCAGGAGGAGAGGGGATGGGAAGCGAGAGGAGAGGGGAAGGGAGGGAGGGAGTACCTGGGTGGGGAGGTGGTGGAGGAGCTCGAGGAAAGTTGTGAGAGAGAATGAGGAGAAGTAGAGTTTTATAGGAAATGGGTAGCTTTTAGGTCAAGTCAGCTGTTTTAGGTAAGTCAACTTTTTTTAGTTTTTTAGGTTTTTTTAGTTCTTTTAGGTTCACTATAAGTAAAATGTTCTTCATTCTCTCTTTCATTCAAAGTTCATTCTTTCACACTCCATGCTTCTCTCCTCTCATCAACCTATTACAGGATTCTTAAAATTTTCAAAATGTTGCAAGAGGTGAGTTCATTTCCAACCTATTGCGTATGCAAGAACTTCTAAGAATCAAGTTTTTGTAAATTAATTTTTTTTTTCAAATCCGATTCTTTTCTCAAAAACTTGTTGTGTACACAACTACTTCAAAAAACCATCTTTTGCATTAAATCTTTTTTTCCACAAATTTCCCTCTTTACCTCAAACTCTCACAACCTATTGTCACAAATTTCTCTTAAACTCAAACTCTTCCAGCCTATTGGGCACGCAACAATTTTTCAAAAAAAATAAATTAGAAAGCAATCTATTACAAATTTCTCTCTCAACCTCAAAACCACTCGAACCTCCCTACCTATTGCGTATGCAACAACTTCAAAAAAAAATTTAACCATAAATCTCTCCAAAAACTCTTCTCATGACACTTTATTAATATGAGAAATCCATTTATAATATTTTTACTCCATCATATAATAAATTTTTATTAACTAATGTTGAAATATAATTTTGCTAAAAATATATATTGTTAATCTATAAATTAATATAAATATTATATAATTATTATATAAATACATTAACTAAAAAAGTATAACGATGAAAATATTTTTGAAAGGGAGGTTTTCTAGCATATATGCTTTATATAATACTTATTCTTCAAACAATGAAGAATTAGTGAATGTATTTGTAAGGTAGTTCTTAATATGAAAAATCTCTACAATATTCTTTCTGCTATTAACTAGATATTAAATTTTAGTTTTAATAAAAATATACATTATCAACGTAAGAACTAATATAAATATAATGTAATTATTGTATAAATTTAAATAAATATATATATATATTATTAATATTATACATTAATAACATTTAAAATTATGTATATTATATAGTAATAACCTTTAAATTTTAAAAAGTAGTCAATCAAAGAATTGAATTAATTTTAAAAATAAGAAAATATTAAATTATACACATGGAAGAAAAGCATGTATGCTTTTCTTTCATGTGTATAATACTTATTAGTCGAAGAATGAAGAATTAGATAATGTATTTGTTGTAAGGTAGGTATTTAAAACCATAGAATCTAGAAGAGGTTTAGCATACTTGCTTATCTTTGTTACAGTATGTAATATTTTGCAAAAGCCTTAAAGGCTTTGCACAGAACTACAGTATCATTGAATCCATATCATTTTTCTACTTTAGCAACCACCAGATATCCATGGTATGAATCCATGATATGGAGTACATATTTCTTCTGAATATTTCTTATCACATACTTCTTTATTTCTTAGATATCCATGGTATGAATCCATAATATGGAATACATATTTCTTCTGAATATTTCTTATCCCATACTTATTCATTTCTTTTGATACACCATGCAGCATGAATGTAAGAAAATATGAATCGGTGTGCTTTTAGCCTATGTGCTTGTCCCTAATCACAGTAGGATACTTTGACTAGGTAGACTTATAATTACTTAAAGTAAAGCCTTTGCAAAGGATCGTACCTAGTATTGGATATAAACAAAACACTTTGGAAAGCATATAATATATAGTCTATATATATCTAAACTAAATACTTTGGAATGCATATTTTATATAGTCTATATACCTTAAATCTTACATCCTAAATCTTAAATCCTAAAGTTCCCTAAATCTTAGGTTATACAATCTAAGCTCTTTAACTTATATAACAGTTCTAATCCCTAAACTCTAAACCCTAAACCTTAAACCCTAACCCCTATAGCTTAAATTCTAAAACTAAAATTTTAGATCCTAAACCCTAGATTTTAAACTCTAAGCTCATGACCTTATATACTAAACCCTAAACCCTAAATCCTAAACCTTAAAACAATAATTATAAACCCTAAATGCTAAATCCTAAATCCTTAACCCTAAATCCTAAATCTTAGATCTTAAATCCTAAACCCTAAATCTTAAACCCTTAGCCCTAAACCCTAAACCCTAAAACCATAATCATAAACCCAAAACCGTAAATACTAAATCTTAATCTTAAACCCTAAATCCTTAACTTTAGATACTAAACCCTGAACCCTAAACCCTAGCCCTAAAATACAACCAAAATTTAATGATTTTTTTCAATTTTTGCAATAGGTTTGATATATCCCCCAACCTGTTGCAAGTGGAACAGGTTAATGGTGCACCCAACCTATTGCAAAAATCAAGGAATTTTCTTGATTTGTGCAACGGGTTGGATATATTCTCTAAGCTATTGCTTGAGCAACAGGTTGGGGGGTATATCCAACCTATTATCAAGCAACAGGTTGGGGGATATATCCAACTTGTTGCACAAATCAAGAATTGGATATATCCCCCAACCTGTTACTCAAGCAACAGGTTCAGTCACCCCAACCTAAATTCTTGATTTGTGCAACAGGTTGGATATATCCCCCAACGTGTTGCTCAGGTTAGGGGATATATCCACCAATAGGTTGGGGGATATATCCAACCTGTTGCACAAATAAAAAAAATTCATTAAATTTTGGTTGTATTTTAGGGTTAGGGTTTAGGGTTAAGGATTTAGGATTTAGGATTTAGGGTTTAGGATTTAGAGTTTTGGGTTTAGGGTTTAGGGTTTAGGATTTAGTGTTTAGGAGTTTAGGATTTAGGGTTTAGGGTTTAGGGATTAAATGTTTAAAGTTGAGGATTTACGGTGGTTAAGATGTTTTGGTATTAATTGTTTAAAGTTTAGGATGTAGGGTTCAGGTTTAATGCCTTCCTTGGTAGTTTTAATATAAAAGTTATCAAGTAATAATAAGCTCAATGATTATTTTATTATGTCTTTTTTTGAGTTGCTAATCTATTTTTGTACATAAAATAGGTATTCACCCTAACAGAGGGTATGGATGTGGTGTTATTTAAGAAGAATGAAGTGGTGGCTTTTGGACGAATTCATTGTCTTGATCCTATGAATGTGTATCATTTCCAACGTTGTGGTGAGAGAAGATGTGTAGTGATAATCACCAACATTGTAAATCCTAAAGTACATTTAAAATATCCACATGGAGACTTTGAAACATTGGGAGATATCTTACAATGTGACATATTTGATATGCAAGCACACAGAATGCTCTGGGACAAGATGAAATTGTTCCAAAGACATACTTTCAAGATATCACGAAAACTTATTTTAAGGGGGGAAAAGTAGAGATGTTATCTTGCTTCAGAGAAGTTTTAGCAATTGGCAACTCTAAGGGCTATGCTTAGAGTTTTCTCTGGATAGTGGAGATAATTAAGTTGACTAGTGCAGGTGTCATTCAGAATGCAATGGATAGTACTTCACATCTAGATGTCCATAATACTACGTCTTATCTACAAGTTCATAGTACTTGTAAATGGGGGTTAGCTTTCTTGAAATCAAGTTTTCCCAAGACAGTTTCCTTCAATGCCATGGAAGACACAACAGAATATTATCAGAAGAAAAGAACTATAACACAAATGGGATCCAAATTGATAAGAAGCTATAGTAGTGATCAAGAGTATCATAGTGACATGCTCACAGGTATTGAGGACATTATAGTAACAGATGTTGATGCAGAAAAGGCTTCTTGTATTGCAAGTGACTCAAATATACTCACTGGTATAGAAGACTTGTCTTGTGTTGCAAGTGACTCAAATAGGCTCACTAGTATAGAAGACTTGTCCTATGTTGCAAGTGACTCAACAGGCTCACTGGTATAGAAGACTTGTCCTGTGTTGCAAGTGACTCGAACAGGCTCACTAGTATAGAAGACTTGTCTTGTGTTGCAAGTGACTCAAACATGCTTATTGATATAGAAGACTTGTCTTGTGTTGAGAATAATAAGATGGGACCACAAAGAAAAATACACGCAAATATCAATGGGATAAGTGATGCAATAACAAGAATTGATGATATTAGTGACAATGATCATGGCGTTACCACTCGAATGCAGGGCAAAGGGGGCAAAGAATCTGAGACTTGTCATGTTGTTCGTAATACTATTGCTAGCATGCCAGAGAAAATAGATGGGAGAATCTTGAGTTATGAAGGAGAAAGAGTTCAACCACAAAATTCAAGAGGCATTAGCAACAAATTGACATCAATGAACATGTCTACCAGTTGCCATTTCCAAGATATTATAAGGCATCAAATAATTCTCAGGCCCACATAGCATTTGATTATAGAGATGAAGATTCAAGGGAAATGGATTCGAGGTTTGATAGTCTTACAATTGGAAAACGCAAGACACTATTTAAAAAGGAAAGTATGTGAGTGTTAAGAGGCAAAGAATCATGGCATCAATTCTAGAACCAAAGAGACATGTAATGTTATCCGAGGAGAATATGGAAAGGATGCTTATGCGAGTTTGTTGCAAGAGACTTTGCATTAGAAAAGTTGGGAAAGATGATTGTGGAGCCATATGCCTTGGTATTTGGAGTAAAACAGCGCCTAATAGACATAACTATCTTCTTCAAGAGTTTTCATGCTTTCTTCATCAAGGCACTGATCAAGATTTGAGCACAAGACACTGTAAACCTAGATTGAAACCCATGGTTAATTGGAGACCCATTTGCAATCGAGGATATCAATGGTTAACTGGGCTATCACATGGCACATTTTGGACCCATCTGGGCAGAGGTGAAAGAAAAAGTGGTTCATACAATTCATGGAAATACCTACAAGCTTAAATGCCATGGAAGCACTATAAATGCAATCGCAACATTAAAGAAAGTTCTTGAAGACCATGCATTACCACAGCCTCATCTTCAATAAACAATGCTAGATGGGACGTGTCGAATGTCAACATCTTCCTTTGGGAATGACAAAGAAGGTCGTCCTAGAAATTGTCAATAAAACTTTACAAGATAGAGACAAGAGCATGATTTCACGGTCAACCTTGTATAAAATTTGGCGTAGAGATTTTTGCCATGTCAAGATGCCATCAAAGCAAAGGATGTCAAAATGTAAGACATGTGATGAATTAAAAAATGCCATTGAACATAGTAAATGTGAGAAGCAGGAGAAATATATATTAAATGGCGATCAATCCATTTACATCATGTGTAGGATACTCGAAAGTTGTATGCTTCTTGGAGAGAGGAAGCTATTTCACATGTCGATAAGTCCATGTGCATCACCATTGATGGCATGGACCAGAATACAACAATGTTGCCATGATATAGACGTATCCCACTGGCATTGGAGGGCAAACGTGGACTAAAAACACACTTGTGTGGAGTATTAGTACATGGACACCAAATCTTTTGTGATTTATGGATTGATAGTTTGCATGACCATGATAGTAACCAAGTTGTTACATCAATCATGAAAGCAATAAGAAAGGTCAGAGATGCTCGCGGATGTTTACCTACTATAACACATTGCGAATACAAGCTGATAATTGTTGGAGAGAGAACAAGAATAAATATATATTTGCTTTATGCTCTATGCTGGTTGGTTTGAAAATATTTGATGAAGTGGAAGTTGGCTTTCTTCTTATCAGCCATACACATGAAGACATAGATCAAATCTTCAGTGTTATCTCTAGTGAATTGAAGTCAATGGATGTTTTGATAATGGAGGATATGCTATTTTGAATTGGGAAAAAAATTGGAGGGTCTCACAAGGATATGCTACCTTAGAGAGGATGGTAGATTGGAGAGCATTCATAGAGCCACATTTACAAACAGGAGATGATGTCCTAATAGGAGACACAAATCCACACTACTTTCAGTTTCACATGCATAACAATATTCTAGTGATGCAATGGAAGCACTACTTAGTAGATGGAGATCATTTATGGAGTGAATCATATGCTTTATTACAATGAATAATTCCATTGGAGGAAACTAGATTTGTTCTTGCAATAAACAAGTCACTTGACATAGATGAAATGAAAGGCTTGAAAGCCTTCATTAAACATCTTCAAAGTATGATGTAGAATATCCTAAGAAATAAACTAAGAATTTGGAGACAATTAAATCAACCGAAGCACTTATCCAATCTTTAGAAAGACAAGAAAACTTAATGAGCATTGAATACTGTGAATCCTTTTGGCCGGAACAAGCTAGGTCACCAAGTTTTCCTTTGGATATAAATATGTTAGTAGATATGGAGGAAATAGAGGAATGCCTTTTACCTCAAAAATATTGTGGCAGGATGGGAAACAAACCCTTACTAGAGTTTATACCATCTAATGAGATTGAAGAGGGTCTATTTGTTGTAGTTTGGGCATCTAATCCATGTTCCTGATCCAGGTTCAGAGTTGGATGACCAAGGTGGCCCAATTTGGGTTGCAAAGGTTGCTAAGATAGAAAGGGATGACAAGGGAACTCTTATAACATTCACAACTTTATGGTGAGAACCAAAGCCATTGGAAAATCTCCCAAGAAGATATACAATAAAACAACTCTATGAGCGATGCTTGCAAAAGAAACGTGAATGGGTTCCAAATAATGAGGGATTAATAGAGGTAGAAGTCAATAGCATTATTTATTGCAGGAAATCGAGGACACGAAGTTTTAAAAAGAAGCATGGATACAATGTTGAAAAATGGATCCAAGTCGTGTCCATATTAAACATCATTTGGCAAGACTTGACCCATTAAGCGCAAATACATTATATGAATCTGATGACTCTGAACGAGACTCAAATGCATAAGATTATGTTTTGTATGCTTTTTTCCATACAAATGGTGTATCCATACACCACCAATAATGCTTTGTTTTTCAAAAAAAGGGTGTATCTATACACCACTTATATATTGAATTCAACAAACTCTTTTTTTTCAAAAAAATGGTGTATCGATACACCACTTATATGTGGAATTCAACACTCTTTTCATACGGTGTCATATTTTCACTTCATAGTGTTAAAATTGAACTAGAGTTAGGAGACTACTATTATTATTGTTATAGTTATTGGATGGGGGCACCATGCACAAGTTTGGGAATTATAGCTTCATTGAGCCATTTTTTTTAAAATTAGAGGTCACCACTTGACCTTTTAGCTTAATAAGGCATATTTGTATATAAGTGACCCATTTAGTGATCTAAAAAACCCAATTTTTGAGCTCACTAAGTGAAGTTGAGTGGAGAGGATATGCTCCAAAAAAAAGTCCACACCACGAGAGAAAGTCTAAAAATTTTGAATGGTGTGTTCGTCTCTCCATCTAGGCATATCTTGGCTTGGCTTCCACTAATATCAGAGATTTCTCTTTTGGAATTCTTGATGACAATTCTTTGACATTATTCCCTGTGTATCTAGCCTATAGGCAAGCAGTAAGGTCCCACTCAACTCCTTGCTATTGTAGGCAACTTGCCATAAGAAGTGGCTCATGGAGATGCATGCCACTTCCAATGTGCTCACAATCATGCACTTGGGCTGCATCGCTTACAAATAAAGTGCACCAGACCAAAGAAATCAATATGTTGCTCCCAAATCCCCTTTCCAATGACAAGCTCCCAACTATGTCTATCGCCTACCATCATGGAACTCCTACACCCTTAAGGTCCACTATTTTCCACAGTTAGTTTTTGGTTAATAGTAGTAGAAGATGCATCTCCTTCCCTCATGAGCTGCCATCACCTTTTTTGAGCTTGCAAGTAATTATAAGGCTCCATGGTCTGCTTTCAGACCTGAAAATGGTTCTATGGAGCTACCATCTTCATGCTCTTGTGGCCCCTTAACATTTGGAAAAATCCCAAAGTCACACTTTCACTAAAATGAAAATTGCTTGGGGTTATGCTGCTCACCACTTCCACTTTTGTGAGAGTCCTCCCTTCATATTTTATGGGTATATATATATATATATATATACCCTTGTTAATAATGTGTGTGAGTGCACGTGCATGCTTGTGTGTACATGTGTGCTTAGGGAAGTCACTTTATGTAAACCCTATACATCATGTGCATTCAAGGCATATTTTCTAACTCCGTTATGTGTGAATATAAATGATTAAAAGACACCCTTACTATATACATTTTGATAAATGTTTCTTACAGCACCATATATTCTAATTTAAAAATGTTTAAAAAGTACATTTAAAAAAATTAACATACTTTTTTATTAAAAAATATGTCTCATAGAAAACACAAAAAATACATTTTTTCATCTGGTTAGAGGGGACTATGATTGGTCAAATTGTTGAGATATCAAGCTCTACCCCCGATATATCCCCCGATATATCTCCTGGATGACTATCATTTATGTCACCGCCTATGATAGTTGCACTCGTGGTGCAGTTAGACTACCACGTATGTTTTTGGTTTGGGTTCACATATGAACCACGTATTCTAGGTTTTGACATATAGGGTATTTCCCTCTTCTATTGGTTGTTGTGTGCAAAAGTGAAGAAAGGCTTCACCCTCCAACCTTGTGTCCTCTCTCTTTTGTGTGTTGTGAAGAAAGCTGAGCTTGAGTCTCCTATCTCTCTCCCTTATTCTTTACATGGTATCAGAGCCTTGTTCGTGGTAAGGAGCTCAAGAAAGCAAGCCAAGTTTGTGGTGTCCTAGTAAGAGGACCAGTGTTGCTTTCCTATTTCGAGTTTGGGAGCAAATCTCTGCAGGTAGCACAGCCAGAAGTGCAGGAGTGCATTGTTTCAGATTGAGAGGCCCTTCGCGGTGTGGCCAGAGCGCAGTATATGCTGCGGGTAAGGGCAAAGCCCTTGGTGACTTTATTTTTTTGATTTGAGGCCGTTTCGGGGCCCGTTTTGAAGGCGGAAGTTCTTCGCAGGCACTCAGAAAAAGGCCCTGTTTTTCGCTGTGCGACCACTGCGCGGCTAGTCGGTGGAAAGGTGCCACAGAAATTGCATCGTATGCCTGTGTGCAGAGATATTGGGAGTTGCAGATTCATGCCTGTTGCCTGTTGATGCAAAATCATCACTAGGAAGTGACTGTGTGGTGAAATACCACTTTCGTCAGTGTTGCAGATCTGCCCCTGTGAGGCTTTTTGCAGAAGTCTTGCTATTTGCCCTTGTGAGGCATTTGCTGTGTTTACAGGTTGCTGTTGCAATTCGTGATTTGTAAAATGTCTGAGAATCTATCTACCATTGTCAGTGAGAAGCTTGACAAGAACAACTTCCAAGCATGGAAGTTCAGGATGACAAACTTCCTTATGGGAAAGGGAGTTTGGGAGTACATCAGTGGTGAAACTGCAGAACCAGTTTTGGGTGCTGCTCCCACTCCTGCTGAATTGAAGGCCTTTAAAGAATGGCATGAAAAAGCCAGAAAATGCTTGTATTGGCTATCTGTTAGCATTTCAGATTCTATGATTGTGCATATACAGGATGTAGAGATGCCTAAGGAGGCATGGGATACATTGGTGAAGCTGTATAGCACAAATACCAAAGCACGAAAGATGCAGCTAAAGCAGGAGTTGCACAATGTGCAAAGGAAAAATCTGAATATAAATGAGTATTCCTTGAAGGTGAAAGGCCTTGCAGATTCTCTTGCCTCCATTGGAGCACCTGTTGATGATGAGGACTTAGTGTCCGTGACCTTGAATGGTCTTGGGAAAGATTATGCACAGTTTCGGACATCCATTGGAGTCCGTGAAACATTTCCTGATTTTCAGGAACTTATTGCTCTCTTGCTGAGTGAAGAGCAAAGGAATGGTGGTTCAGCCACCTCAACTTCTCAAGAGACTGCTTTCTACTCGAATACAGGTAGAGGCAGGGGTAGAGGAAGAGGCCGTTTTGGTGGCCGTGCAGGAAATCAGAATCAACAGCAACAACAGGAAAACCAGTCCTATGGAGGAGGACATGGTAGTTCTAGAGGCAGGGGGAGCCAAAGAGGCCGTGGTTCATGGCAAAGGAACCAGCAAGTAAATAGCAGCACAGAATGCTATTATTATGGAAAGCCTGGACACAAGGAGAATACATGCTATAAAAAGCAGAATGACATCAAAAGTGGGAAGTTGCAGCAAAGCAACTATGCATCATCAAGTGGGCATGGTGACGACAGAAATGAGCACCTTTTTGTGATGCAGCATATGGTTAACTCCATGTCAGGAGATGCTGCAGCTTGCAATGATGTTTGGTATGTTGATTCAGGTGCCTCTAACCACATGACCAGTCATGGTGAGTGGTTTCATGATGTTAGAAATTTGGATAAGCCAAGTTATGTTGAAACAGGTGATGATACTGCGCACCCAATTACGCAGGTTGGTAAAGTGCCATTGGCTATGCAGAATGGCAAAACGAAGTATTTGGCAGATGTACTTCATGTTCCAAAAATCACTAAGAACCTGGTTTCAGTTGGCCAGATGGTTGAGCAAGGTCTGCAGGTTAGATTTAATCCTGATGGATGCTTTGTTGAGGACTTGAAAAATAAGTGCCGCTTGGTTGCGAAAGGCAACAAAAATGGCAGAATGTTCACATTGGATGTTGATATGCCTGAGGTGAAAGCTGCTATGTTTGCGCATGGGAGAGGTGTCATTGCAGATATTGAGATATGGCACAAGCGCATTGGGCACGTGAATATACAAAGGCTGAAATCTATGCAAACGAAAAACATTGTTGCAGGTTTGCCTAAATTCAGAGTTGAGGGAATGCAAAAGGTATGTGAAGCATGCCAAATGGGTAAGCAGGCCAGACATGCATTTCCCAAAAATGCTAAGGTGAGCAGAAGACCTTTGGAAGTGATCCATTCAGATGTTTGGACTACCAAAACTGCTTCTATTGGTGGATGCCATTATTATGTGACGTTTATTGATGACTACACTAGGAAGGTGTGGATTTATTTTATGAAGCACAAAAGTGAAATGTTCAGCCATTTCAAGGCTTTTAAGGCCATGGTTGAAAAAGAGAAAGGTGTGCATATTAAAGTGCTAAGATCTGATGGAGGGGGAGAGTACTTTTCAGAAGAATTTTGTGAATATCTGAAAGAACAGGGAATTCAAAGGAAGTACTCATGCAGGTCTACCCCTCAGCAGAATGGGGTTGCAGAAAGGAAGAACAGGCATATTGCAAAAGTAGGACGAGCGATCCTAAATGAGAAAAACATGCCTGATTATTTTTGGGCTGAAGCAGTAGCAACCGCAGTTTATATTATGAACAGAACCCCCACTGCAGCTGTCCATGGCATGACGCCTGAAGAAATGTATACAGGCCAAAAACCAGATATTTCTCACTTGAAGGTATTTGGTTGCATAGCTTATGTTCATGTTCCTGATGAGAAGAGAACAAAGCTGGATACAAAGGCAGAAAAATGCATCTTTATTGGATATGCTCTGCACCAGAAAGGGTATCGCTGTTATAACCCTTCCACCCGCAAAATGTAAGTGAGCAGAGATGTTGTTTTTGATGAAATGAGCAGCTGGTATGCACCAACTGTTATGGTAGGAGATGCAGATGCAGGAAATGGGAATGCTGCAATAAATGCAGAGCAGCAATCTCAAGCCTTGAGTGGACCCAGAGAGTCCTCTACTAGTGGATCTAATGCATGGACAGGGAGATTGAGATCTAGTGAATTGTCACATGGCAGCCCTGATAGTGTTGTGCAGGTATCACATAAGGGAAAAGAAAAAGTAGACCATGCTCCAGTGTTTGATGTGTCTGCTGGTAGCTCTCATGTTGATGGAGAGTCAAGCGGCTCTGAAATGAGCCTTAATGAGGAACTTGGGATTCCTTCTGTTGTTACACCTGGTGCAAGGAAAAGCAGGCATGATTTAAAGACTCCTGCAACTGATCCAGTTGTACGGAGGTCCACTCGTATTAAGTATCCAGTTGACAGGCTGAGATATGATGGGTATACAGCACATCACTATGCTTATATGGTCAAGGTTCTAGAGGAGCCAGAGCCCACATGTTTTGAGGATGCAGCAGGGCATAAAAATTGGGAAGCAGCTATGGATGAAGAGATGGCTGCCTTGGATGCAAACCACACTTGGGATTTGATGCCTTTGCCTCATGATAAGAAGGCTATTGGGGCTGCAAGTGGGTTTACAAAGTAAAGCACAATGCTGATGGGTCTGTTAGCAGGTACAAGGCAAGGTTGGTTGCCAAAGGTTTTGCGCAGACATATGGAATTGACTATGAGGAAACTTTCAGCCCAGTTGCAAGGATGGCAACCGTGAGAGCAGTAATTGCTATGGCTGCTGCAAAGGGATGGTCTTTGCATCAGATGGATGTGAAAAATGCCTTCTTGCATGGTGATTTGCAGGAAGAGGTTTATATGATGCAGCCAGAAGGTTATGAGGATAATTCACACCCCGATTTTGTATGCAGGTTGCGCAAAGCCTTGTATGGCTTAAAACAGGTGCCGAGGGCATGGTCAGACAAGATAGGGCAATATCTTGTCACTATTGGATTTCAGATTTCCAATTCAGATTTTTCACTTTATGTGAAAAGGACAAACAGAGGGATTGTGCTTGTAGTCATCTATGTTGATGACTTGATTATAACAGGTGATAGTGATGCAGACATTAATGAAGTGAAGCTGCTGTTGAAGCAGAAATTTGAGATGAAGGATTTGGGAGAGCTGCGTTACTTCTTGGGCATTGAGGTTATTAGATCCTCGAGTGGGATATGGCTGTTGCAAAGGCAATACGGTTTGGACATGCTGTCCAAATATGGAATGACAGGCTGTAAGCCTATCTCTGTTCCATTGGAGCAGAATGTGAAGCTCAATGCAGAGTCAGGTGAGCTTCTTGAAGATATTACTTTGTACAGGCGCATAGTAGGTAGCTTGATTTACATGACTATAACCAGACCAGATTTGAGCTATGCTGTGGGGCTGGTGAGTCAGTTTATGCAGGCACCGAGGAAGCCACATTTGGATGCGGCTAGGCGCATACTGCGGTATGTGAAGTCCACATTACATTATGGACTGTTTTATGAAGCTGGGTGTGCATTATAGGTACATGGATACACAGATGCTGACTGGGCTGGTAGTGTCTCAGACAGTGTCTCAGACAGGAGATCTACTAGTGGTTTTATGTTTTCCCTTGGGAGTGGTGCCATCAGTTGGAGCAGCAAGAAGCAGCCAACAGTTGCCTTGTCGAGCACAGAGGCTGAGTACAGGGGTGCAGCAATGGCTGCATGTGAGGTAGCTTGGTTACGGAAGCTACTTGCAGATATGGGACAGTCAATTCATGCAGCAGTTGTCATTCATTGTGACAACATTAGCAGCATCATGCTTGCTAATAACCCAGTTTATCATGCTAGAACGAAGCACATTGAGGTGCATTATCACTTTGTGAGAGAGAAGGTTCTAGCTGGTGAGATTGATCTTGTCTATGTCAGCACTGAGGAGCAGGTGGCTGATATTTTTACGAAGGCATTGGGTATCGAGAAGCTTCGCAGATTTAGGAGCTTGCTTGGTGTACGTGAGATGGATTTGAGCTTGAGGGTGAGTGTGAGATATCAAGCTCTACCCCCGATATATCTCCTGGATGACTATCATTTATGTCACCGCCTATGATAGTTGCACTCGTGGTGTAGTTAGACTACCACGTATGTTTTTGGTTTGGGTTCACATATGAAACACGTATTCTAAGTTTTGACATATAGGGTATTTCCCTCTTCTATTGGTTGTTGTGTGCAAAAGTGAAGAAAGGCTTCACCCTCCAACCTTGTGTCCTCTCTCTTTTGTGTGTTGTGAAGAAAGCTGAGCTTGAGTCTCCTATCTCTCTCCCTTATTCTTTACACAAATACCATGCGATACACAAAAATACATGTTGTATATCCACAAACTTACCATGTGATAAACTAAAATATTGCATGATAAATTAGTTTACTACCTAGTAAATTTAGTAGCAACATGTGTCGGCACACAGTGCGACTTTGGACACATGTCACTTCGTCATTCACTTCCAAAATCTTGCTTCGCTATCATTTTATGGTCTTTAGGTTTTGGTGATTTATTCACCAGTTCTAGGTCTTTTTGTGTGTGTTAGTCAGGCTAGGTGATGGCCTACGTCGACCGATCAAAATCACCTCACCCTTGTTGACTATAGGGGGGGGGGGGGGGAGAGAGAGAGAGAGAGAGAGAGAGAGAGAGAGTTGCATGTTTGTGTGCTAGTTGGGATAGAAAATCGGCCGGTCAGAATCGCCTATCCTTGACTGACGTATTGTTCACTTGTGAGAGGGAGAAACATAGATTTCATTAAGTTTGGACTCACATGTCTAGTTTTTTACTAATCCTAAAAATCCTTCCCAAATGGAAAGTTTACTTTATGAAAATATCATTCGAGAGTCAAGGCTTTACCTTTTGGCACTGTCATTTCCACATAATAAATTTCATAATTTCTCTCTATAATGTTGCAGCAATAATGCAAAAACTACTATTAAATCGTAGTTTTATATTTTTATTTTTAAGAATCCTATTCATATTTTAAAAAATTATTGTGTTATTAATTTAAATCCATGAAAAGTACTTATAAATTAAGAATTATTGATTTTATTTAATCCATGAAAATGCACTTAAAATTCAATGTAGAAAATAATAACACTCATAATATTCAAAAATTTAAAATGTTTAAATAGAGAACAGACATGGAACACTCTTTTGTACTCAAAAAGTAGCAATAGCTATGTTTGGAATTCTACATTATCTTATGTTTACAAGAAATATTGTTGTGGATGAGTCTTTATACAAAGGAGGCTGTCATGGCCTTTTCAATAATTTAACTTTGCCTTTACAATGACTTAAGTGGATGAGATCCTGACATTTCCTCATTTGAAGGTCTAATTCATGGTCACTTGTTGCATCGGTGCCATCTTCATTCACTCACTTGTTCCGTCGGTGCCATCTTCATTCACTCCTGTTGGACCAATGTCATCTCCAGTCTTTATTGATGCTTGAATGGTGTTATCATGGGCATTCTTCATTTGCACTATCTCCTTCTATTTCCTCCTTAGTGAGCATCTTTAAAAACTCAGTAATTTTGACAACGATATAGTTTTTTTTTCTACATCATACCCCATGTGCTTCTTTGTTTTCTTTGTTCTTGATTTCTAGGATACTATGACTATCTCTGTGGAAAGCTCTGAAACTACTTCATGTTTTGGAACTCATTCCTTTTTCATACAATTAGTTTATAGTGTATTGTTATCTTGGTTCTCCTTCCTACCCTTTGGCTCATACCATACTATTGTAAATGTTGTAGCAATCCCGTGGTCATCCATGCTCATGTCCACGACTTTTGCAACCCAAAACTTCACATTCTCATGTTCATTGTCTGATCGTTGAACTACAACAAAACAATGGACATCTATATCTACTTGTGGCATAAACTCTCTCTTCTTCGGTCCATAATATGGAAGTGGAAGTAGCAATTTGAATTCATTTTCAAAGAGTCCATAGGTTGGGCACAAGTCATTACCAACATTTGGCCAAAGTCAAGGCCGTTCTTCCTTAACATCATCTTCTCACATTTTCTCAAGGTCCTTTATCGATTCATTAAGGGAGAATTGGGGTCTCAAAAGGGCCTCATAAGGAATGGATTAGGGAATGCTTAGTGGGCTAATGCAAGGGGCTTGGAGGTCCCAAAGAGGCCTAACCAGCCCAACCTAAGTGGGTTAAGCCCACATTTGAGCCCACCTCTCCCCCCATCAATGAGGGGATGGGGCCACTTTTTGAAATTTGAATTTCAAATTTTGAATCTCCCTCCCTCCCTCTCTCTCTCTCTCCCTCTCTCTCCCTCCCTCCCTACCTCCCTCCCTCCTCCTCCGTCTCCCTCTCCCTCTCTCTCCCTCCCCCTCCCTCCTCCTCTCTCCTCCTCCATCTTGCTCCTCCTCCTCCCTCCTCCCTCTCCCCTCCTCCTCCTTTTCACTCCTCCTCCTCCTTCTGGCTCCTCCTCCCTCCTTCCTCTCCCCTACTTCTCCAGCCGCCCAGGATCCCTCTCCTCTGCTCCTCCCTTCTACAGAATCTCCTTGGGGGGGTCACTATGTATAAACCCTCTATATCACGTGCGTTCAAGGCCTATATTTAAAATCCCTTATCTGTAAATTTTTTCATCAATAAAATGTACCCCTTTTCTATACAAATCTATAAATTTTTTTCAAAACTATTTTAAATAGTCCCTTATGTATATTTATTTCTCTAAATTTTAGGAATAAAAAATATCCTTCTGTTGAACTCACGTGATAGGGTTACATATGATGAGTGACCCCCCCGAGAGAATCTCTCCCCTCCTCCTCCCTCTTGTAGCATCTCTCCCCTCCTCCTCCCCTCTACAGCAGCTCCTTCCCTCCCTTCTACACCTGTCTCCCTACTCTTCTCCTCCTCTTCCTCTTACCCTCATCTGCTTCTCCTCCTCCCTCTTCCTTGCTACTCTCTCCCTCTCACTGCTCCATCTTTGCCAGCTCTCCCCTACATTTTAGCCTGCATCACCGATACCTCTCTTTAAGTACTCATGGCACCATTCGAGGACATATCCAACAAGTACCATGTGAACCCATGACCATTGATGGGGCCCAATCCTTGGATCTTGTGTGGCCACCTCCATTGACTTATGAACTTTCCAATGAATCAAAAGCTTTCTTAGAGAAAAGGGTTCTTGGCAGTTTGTCTGAGCACCTACAATCCTTGGAGGACAGCCCTATAATGACCACATACATCAGAGAATTTCTCCATTCTTACCACCCGAGCGATGCACAAGTTAGCAAGAACAAAACCATCACTGTAAATCAAAGCCAATTCAATATTATACTCGATAGTACAATGATTCAGAGGGCCTTCTCACTCCCAACTCAAGGTGCAAAAATACCCCACAATGCCTGTCAATGCCAAATTTCTTGAAATATAGCCTCTCCTCGCTAAGGGCACCAAGTTACATAGGGACAGTATATTACTTCACACAATCATCAACCATCGACTCAAGGAAGTAGCAACATTCCTATCAAAAATCTTGGGAGTCAATTGGCAAGAATCGATCCCTCCCACTCCATACATTTGTTTTGTTGAGAAGCAGCACTGCAAGCTATGGCAATCCTACAGACCTCCTATGACCACTTGTTGACCTCAACACATGCTCAATAGGTAGAGGAACTTGCACAAGCTCTCAACTCACTCTAATCCAAAAAGAAGAAGAGCTCTAATATTGCCAGGAAAAGCTTGAAGACATGCAATAATATTTGACAACACACACTTTCAGCATTGAAGAGCTTACAAGCGAATGCTAAATATTAAAGGACCAACTTGCCACCTCTACAAAGGCAAGCACTACACTCAAGCACAAGTCTTGGACCAATGGTCCAATACCAGTGAAATCATTCCTCAACAAGCACGGGTCACCTTGCAAATGAAAAAGCTTAAGGATGCATATACATCCATCTATCATAAGGAAAAAATGGATGAGATGCAATCCCAAAAGATAGCCATCTCAAATCTTAAGCTCCATTTGCTAGTGCAAAACAATGAGGCAATGGAAGACACCAAAAATGAAGTCCCACTATAGTGCACAATGGTAGTATACGAAGAGATTATTGCCGCTCTACAAGGAGAAGATCACCTAAAAGCACAAGTGCTTATCCAATGGAAACAATTCCAACTCAAGATCATATCCACTCATCCAAACATCAAATGGGAACATTCCATAGGGGCAAAAACTCTACCCAAAATTTGCCAAGACTTGTCTGAAAATGAAAAAAATATATTCTGCCTGTCTACACATGCCGAGTTTACTGCACTCAGGATGGATGCTTTCATCGCATATGTATGCCTCATGGGCAGTCCTCCCCTTAGGATCATTGGTGGTCTATTGCCATTGCTACAAAAGCCATCACTATTATCTACAAGGCATGACATAAAGTCCCACCCTTGCAATAGCTTCTGATCCCATAGCACCAATAAAAAGAAGTGTTGGAGGATGACATGGCCTATCTCACATCTAACTTTCCATATCTAACCACTCTCTATGCCAATCTCATAAAACTCATTTACCCTTACTACTACCACCCTCTTAACCTTCCCTGAGCTCTAGCCAAATATCTACTCCCTTCATTGTCTATTTGCTCATGTCTCTCACCACTTTCAACTAACCCAACAGTCGCAAACTTACCATCCCCTCACACCTAACTTCTTCCATTTTCTTGCTAACCCCATCCCCGAGACCCTAAATGGGTTTTTATACATTCTATATTTTCAACTAAATTTAGTGTACAGTTAGTCATTTGTGGTGTGAAAGAGAAATGGGAGAAGAGTGCAAGAGCTGATACCATGTAGAACAACAACAAAGAGAGTGGAGGACAATATGTTCACAAAGGGAGAAAGGAAAAGTGATAGAGGACCACAAAATAGGAGCCAATCAAATAGGATGAGATTAGCTATCACCTTCACAAATTGGAAAGCTATGATAATCCACACAAATAAGGAGGTGACCACCCATTAAGTAGAAACCGAGTCCTCATCGCCCAATCTAAATCATATCCAATATCCTCATCCCCATCAATCACATGGATGTAGATTTAAGAAACTCGTATCATTATGATGTACAAATGTCAAAAACAAATATGTTGTAAGTCCACCTTGATAGTAATTTGAAAATAGATATTATTTATTGATTATTATGGTGGCTTGCAGATCCACAATCGACCTTGGGTCAACTTGAGACATGATAAAATGTTATGTGGACCACAATGGCTCTACAGTTTGCAATTGACCTTAGATTGATTTTCATATTGACCCATATGGTGATGATGATAATGTCTAGAGATCATATTGTAAGGGGAAGGGGGGATTGTATGCCTCAATATTGTAAGGGGAAGGGGGGATTGTTTGCCTCAACACTCATATTGTAATGGGGGAGGGGTGATTGTGTGCGTCAACACTCATATTGTAATGGGGGAGGGGGGATTGTCACAAGGATAATGACCATATTGCAAGGGGGGATTGTGTACCAATTAGAACTCCATTAGAGCATGTTTTGAGTTTTCAAATCAATCCTAGGTCAGTTTGCAATGATGTGATGAGCATTGAAGAAGGCATACAATCCTCATATCTAGACTAGGTAGTAGGCACACACAAAGACACACATGCCAAGGATTCCAAATCTACCTTAGGTTCATTTCAAACCTTAAATGATGTGGTGATGAGTATAATAGCATGCACACATTGTATGTGCATGCATAGACCCATTCAAAACTGAGAATATTGTGTGTGAGTACAACGGCAGGACCAGAGATTGCAAATTGTCCTTGGGTTGATTAAAAATTTGAGAACATATGATCTTGCTGAAATCAACCCAAGGCCAATTTGTAATGACTAGAATGTGTGTGTGTGTGTGTGTGTGTGTGTGTGTGTGTGTGTTCTTGGAACATTGCACTTTCTTCTCAACCGCAAACTCCCTTGTTAGAACACTATCGGTGATTTGCTCAAGTATTAGTTTTTGAGAGAGATTAGCCTAGACCAAGTCGCAAATAATTAGAGATGCTCTTCAAGACAAACTTCACCAGAGCCCTTGAAAAATCCATTGAAAGTCTCCCAAACTCTTGGCTTCATGGCTAACATACTAAACATCAAGTCGAAGCTCTTGAGATTGTGATTTCACTTGGCTCCTGCTGCAGCGAAAATGCAGTGCAAGGTAGTGACGGCGTCATGGGAGAGAGTGAGTTATTCTTCCTCCATAGGGAGGAGATAGTAGGGAGCTCGACTTCATCATCCTTGTCACCCATCGGCATGTCCTATGTCTTCTTCATGGAAGCCATGTGTTGTAGATAGCTACTCTTGTAATGCCAACATCACACCTAGGAGGGATGTAGCCACATATGCCAAGACATTGGCATCCCTTTCCACAATTGAGGTGCAAGTGGAAGAGGGAGGGTAGGATGTATGTGAAGGAGGGAAAAGGAGGAATGAATGGCGAATGAGGGAGGAGGAGGTGCATGTGATTGAGGGATGGTGATTATCACAAGTGAATGAGGGAGGAGGAGACGTACATGTGTGAGGGAGAAGAAGATATCGCACGTGAGTGAGGGAGGAGGAGATGTGCATGAACAATAGAAAAGGAGGAGTTGTGGAAAGAAATATGGAGGAGTAGATGTACATGACTAAGAGGAGTCTCCACTGAATGAGAGGAGGAGATGTACATGTGTGAGGGAGAAGAAGATATCACATGTGAGTGAGGGAGGAGGAGATGTACATGAACAACAGAAAAGGAGGAGTTGTGAAAAGAAATATGGAGTATTTGTACATGACTGAGAAGAGGAGTCTCCACTGAATGAGAGAGGAGGAGATGAGTTGACAAAGGGAGAAGGAGTTAGCTTGGATGAGCGAGTAGGAGGAAGGACAAGGAGTTGTCTTGGATGATAGAGGAGGAGGAAGGAGAAGGGAGTCACCTTTGATAAGAGGAGGAGGAGGAGGAAGGAGTGGGTGGATGAGGGAGGACACACAGAGCAATGAGGCAATGATAGGAGGTGAAGCTTGATTTGGGTGTACGGGTGGTGAGCGAAAATTACATGGTGACAAAGCACATGGTGCAAGTCTTTGAACTTGGTGGCTTTTTAAACATTGAGAAGTGCCAGGGGGGGGGGGAGTACACCACCATCTTTCCAACTCATCCTCCCACTAGATTATGGCCAGTAGAGAAAATAGACTGTGGGGACGTGCAACACCAACTCTCCATGCGTCTAGTAGCTCCCTGGAAGTAGGTGGCCACCCCTTGGGCCTTTACTCGCAGAGGTAGGGGCAACCAAACCAACTTCTCTCAGCAATCCACCAAGGAATGCATTAAAGGGGAGCTCAAGAACCCATGGTTCTGAGATGTTTCCAATAGCAAAAAAAAGAGAACCTACCATCTTGTAAGGGATGAAATCATGGCCAGTGTAACCAGAGGCAGATTCCAACACAGACTTATTGCAAACATATGGGAATGGTAGACATCTATGATGAAAAAGCCTCCTTGAGAAGAGCACTATAAATCAGGATCTACCATAATAGTGAAGGGCAAGACTCAAATGAGCCACCCACGCTAGAAAAGGCATCTCTTGTGAGATTGAGAGACACAACTCGAGAGGATTCAGGGTCCAAGCCACTACTGTCCACGAGCAAATCATCCGCTTCCCAATTGGAGAGCACATTAGTGGATTAGAGTTGATGGCAGACTTAAATTTAGGCAATGTAAGCCCATCATATGACAATGAATATATAGAAAAAGGAGGCCACAATAGAAATAAGACGAGAAAGTAAGGGATGGAATGAGAGGATTTGTCACATAAGGAATGTGGATCAGCTCTCGATTTCCCAAGTGGAGGTCTCTAGTTCAAGCATCATTCTAGGCCATGCTATCCAAGTTAGCTCATGGTACCCTCATGGCTCACATGTCATAACAGAGCAGAATTGAATCATGGAAGCATACCACAACTTATCAAGAAGGAACCTGGTGAAGGTGCAACTAGAATAGACAAAACCAAGACTGTCTGGTTCTATCTGGTGGCAAGCAAGATTGCTATGAAGAGAGGAGAAAGGGCTGACAAGCTGGGGCATGAGAGCCTAGATGCATTGATGCTTGTATCAAATACACCCAGAAAACCAAGAGTGTCTGGTTCTATCTGGTGGCAAGCAAGGTTGCTATGAAGGGAGGAGAAAGGGCTTATAGGCTGGGACATGAGAGCCCAGATGCATTGACACTTGTATCAAATTCACCAAGAAACCTTCATTATGACAATGAGGAAAAGAGAAAGGTGACAAAGAAGAGCCATAAATCATAAAAGCAAAACCATGAGTATTACCCTAGAGCAACCAATACGAATTTTAGACACGCAAAAGTTTCAAAAATTACTTTTAGCTTTAAAAACCTGCTAAATCATTGCTAAGCCCTACCCCTCTAGGGTAGGCCAGAAACATGGAAAGTCCTTAAGAAGGGCGAAAAAGACTCACAATAAGCACAACTTACTTGCAAGCAATAAGAACAATAAGTAGAACTTACCTGCAAGAAATCTAAAACATCCCAGATTACCTCCATATGCAAATGAGTTCCATATGACATAATGGACAATGTCATTAGTTGTCTCTTTGTGTTTATAATTTGTGTCCCCCATATGAATGTCTTGACTTGGATCCACCATCTTGAGAATTGACTAAATGTAAATATATGCTAAAGCTATCTTGTATTTAAAAACTAAGCCATGTATAAAATATTTTAAATTGACTCTCTCCTAGATAGGCATGATAAAGCTTCAATATTTGCCTTTTCAAATTGATGTTGCACGAAACATGAATCCCAACAAGTATATAATGTGAAAGATATAACTAAATAGTCCTTATCTTTGTTTCCCCAATAGGGCCCCCCAACGAGAAAAAACTCACTATTAATGACTTTGTTTGTGTGGGGGGGCCGCACACAAAGAATTAAGCTAATGTAAGATGACAAAATTAGGTACGCACGATTAATGAGATGAACGTAAGGCACAATTTGAGTTCTAGAATGTTCATTCTGGATTTTAGTTCCATAGCATTCCGAGCAAGCCATGGAGCAATAAAATAGAGGGGAAGAGTAATATGTGTGAGCAGTGGAAGAGACAGGAAGAGCGGTGGAGAGGGAGGAAGAGGGGAAGAGTGGTGGAGAGAGAGTGGAGCAGAAGAGTGAGAAAGAGTGGGAGAGCGAGCGATGGAGAGGGAGGAAGAGTGGGGGAGAGAGAAAGAGGGGTGGGGGACGGGTTTGAGGGTGAGGCGAGGGGGGCTGAGGGAGAGGAGTGGGAGCGTAGGTGAGGGGGGAGGAGGGAGGTAGTGGAGGGACGGAGCAAATGGAGGGGGAGGGAGAGGCTGGAGTGGAGGGAGGAAGAAGATGAGAGGAGGCGAGGGAGTGAGAGGAGGCAAGGGAGGGAGAGGCATAGGAGTGGGGGAGAGGTGTAGGAGTGGAGGGATAGGGCACAGATGTAGGGAGGGAGAGGCGCAGACGTGGGGAAGGGAAGCGAGAGATTAGATTAATGTACACATTTTAGAAATTGAGGGGGTTGTAAGATTAGGTTAATGCGTGTAATTGAAATGGGAGGTGGTTCAGAGTAATTAATTAATGATTGAGGTTGCAGATCTGATTAGGCGCGCCTACTCGCATCCTCTAGAGCAATAATGCCACAAAGTGGCATTGTTTCTACAAACTTGCAATGTTCTTACTAGCACCACTAACTATCAAGGGGTAGTAGTTCATCACCTCGAGGGAGTCAGATGAGAAAATTGAGTCCCTAGCCAGGCATTTTAATGTCGATGCTAAGAGACTAAGGGTGAAGTTTAGAGATTAAGCCACCAATGAACATGTGATCTAACCTCCTTTAAATGGACATCTCTTTGTCCCATCTCTTTACCACTACAAATCTACTTTTTCCTTTGAATCACGTTGCCCAAAACCCAGAAGGATAAGCTCTTTGGTAAAAATATTTTTTGGTGTCCCATGTCTTTACCACTACAAATCTATTTTTTTCATTGAATAGCATCATCACCTCGCTGCCCAAAACCCAAAAGGATCATAATAATAATAACATGAGGTTTGTCCCATCTCTTTACCACTACAAATCTATTCTTTCCTTTGAATAAAACTAACTACTTGAGCAAGCTCCCAATGGTTAGGTTTAGATGGGGCGGACACCATCCATCCAAAAGGTATTGATTGATGTGGTTCTTATGATTAAAGCAAGGGCATGTCTAGCACAAGGAAGGTTTGCCCCAAGTTCCCCCAAACCACACCGCTCCTCCGCCCAAAACCAATGGTCAAGACTCAAATATCCAATTGTAGAAGTTGACAAGCTGTAGATGGCCAATAACCAACAATGCTCACATATGTGCTCAGTAAATGCTCAAAAAGTCTCATCTATGCCCCTCGGAGACGAAATGCCCAAAGTGGGCATTGCACTGTCCTATTAAGGTGGGAAAACTTAGTCAATGTACCGCTCAGACATTGCAAACCATATAATTTATGCAAGCTACTACGAGGAGGATTTCCACACAATGCAGGAATTTGTTGACGCTCAGTGGGATTTGTTGAGTGGGCATTTTGTGGGAAGGTCCTCTTAGAGGGGATCCCTACGCCAATGAGAGTAGGGTTGGACCAACTTTGGCCTGGCAGTGGACTGTTGGCCTGAGGGAGGGGATTTTGGGAATTCCAGCCCAGGAGTGGAGTGGACTGTTGGCCTGGATGAGGAGCCAAATGCTGGACTGGTTAACCCGATGAAACTGTGACGTGATCTTTATAACTGACAACCTTGTAGGCTATAACTGCGCAGAGAACTGCCCGCGTTGCCTCTAGTGCTGAAATCTCTAGCCGGCTGCTGCCCAGTCAGCATTCCTAGAAACACAGCCTCGTGAAGGTCCATTGTCTTCTTGAAGGTTTCTTTAATGCAGCTTGTTGCTGGTTGTAGGCTATCACAGCCAATCCCATAGCCAGTGGAATTTTTGGGCCAATGAGAAGCTTTGGGCATTGCAAGGCTGAGCCAGAGTCTTGAAATTTGAGGATGTTGAGCTAGAGTTGCAATGCTAGCCTAGCATTCTCACCCAGCCCTAGCCCTCCATGGGGCTGTGAGACTTGCCTGCTAGTGGGGCTGAGACAACAGACTAGCATGCGCGGTGGGGAAGTCCTCTCACCTTGATGCTGATATAGAGAGATGCTCTCGCAAAAATCTTGGATTCGTTAACGTGCCACTCTTAACGTGCGAGTCTTAATAGCAGGAATGTTTATCGTGAGCGATGGAGCAAGTGCCAAGGAGAGCTAGATACAGCGCCCCTCCAAGAGACGACTTTTTTATCTTGTAAGAAAGACGGCGCACAGTTCGCCAATTATCGCACCTTCCAAGTTGCACAAACTAAATTTGGTGAATTCTGGATTCTCGGCGTTGCCCGTGGTGCCAGAATCTCATCATGAAAATCCAAAGCTCGTCAGAGATTGGACAAAACAGAGCTGCACCATCATCGCGCTACCCAAAACCCAAAAGGATCAGATTCAGATCTTTTCACACACCCCTCTGATTCATGCATGCACTGAGAGCACGCCATCATCCAGCGGTGACGGTGGAAACCGTGGAATGCCACACGGAATTGGCAAATAGTGGACACTATACTCATTCACAACGTAAAAAATCGGAAATCTATCGTCGAAAGTGATTGGAAAATCTATCGTCAAGCAGTGGAAGTTGATAGGTGATCACTGGTATCTACCGATCACGGAGCAAAGTAGAAATACGGAGATCGGTGATCGCTGTGTCGATTATATATGTTGCAATATAAGAATTCTGGGATCTATGGTAAATAATCACGGTGACTGTACGTGTACAAGGTCTCTACAGCGACGTAGAAACAGGGAGATCTATGGTGGAACATGATCGATGGTTGAGCTCTATCGTGATGCATGTCTATTGCAATAAGAGATCGAAGGAGATGATCGTCGAGATCTATGGTAGAAAATAATGCTACTGTACTATGTGGAGTCGGATAGACGGCATCTATAATCTATCGTATGCTTTTCTTTCAATTAAAAAAATCTATCATATGTTTTTTTTTTGGGATTAAAATATAATCTATCATAATGTATTGCATGTTTGCGGTAAGAAATCTACGGAACTGTAGTCTGTAACGTCTCACGAGATCTATGGTACAAAATCAAAGATACGGTACTAAGTAGACGGCAGCGATGATCTATTAGAAATCTAAGGAAAAAAAAGAATACAAGATTACAAATTACAAGGTCTATGGTAAGAAATCATAGCTACTGTACGATGTAATGGGCATCAAAGGAGTGTGTTAGTACTATGTAGGGTGATGATGGAGATGATGTATAGAGGTAGTGCTTGAAGGCCTCCAAAATTCATGGCGTAATGACACGCTTTTTGGGTACCTGCCTTGCAGGCTGCACATTGCACAAAGTCACAAACTGATGATTTCTGGTTCCTGAGCTGTGAGATGTCTGTGGGCAGTGTGGGTGGAAAACGTGAAATGGTCAGTGGTGCATCATCTGCTCTCTCGCCTTTAAGTGTGGTGGACGCTCCAGTAGCGACAAAATGTCGCACGCCACCATACAAAATCTGATCGGTGTTTATAATATCCTCTCTAGCGCCTATATCGTATATATCTGTTTCCTGCTGTGTCTGTCCTCTTCCTTCAATGCAAAGATGTAGCCAGCTGCCCGCTTTCAGCAGCCAAACATCAGATCCTTGAGGCTTGCACGCTGCATGCATTGAATTTCTCACCCAGCTCGCTACCAATACCAGTCTCCAGCGTCCAAAGTCCATCCTACTACACACTACTAACTTTCATCTGCGATTCTGCATCATCTCCCGCGAGACATTGTTCTTCCATGTTTGCCAAATTGCAATTCACTGCATAATGAAGAGGATAGCCACATAAAAAGGAAGAATCAGCTACATAAATTATCACCTTCTCACAGCGTTTCATATTGAGATTCTCCTAGCGGCTCCCATTAATGCTGAAGAAACACCATATTCCACAAAATACTCCGCCACAAACATTCACTTTAGCATTTTGCCAAACCGTTCCTAGCAGCAGCAGCAGCAGCATTCTCTCTCCAAGCTCATAGTCAGCCGCAACAGCACCACCACAACCAAATTTCCACACCTGCGCAGTGCGCAGAATCTGCTAAGAGCTTTTCTCGGGAAAGGGCGCATCTTCAACTGTAGTCTCCAGCATCTTCTACACGACGCAAAGAATCCACACGACGCAAAGAATTGTACCCACAGAGTGAAATATGGCGAGAACTGCTCTCTCGGGAAAAGATGGCAACTCCAATTCAACTGCTGCTGAATTTCACCACAACGAATTGGGATGAGTTTTTCTCTCGGTAAGATAAGAAGCGAGCCACGAGACAACATGGCCTATTTGCCGATCACATCTGCAAGCTGGCGAACTCTCATTGCAAAGCATTCCAGACCCATCTCCCCGGCTCTCTCTACCCATGTGCCCTTGCTCTCTCTCAGACCCCACGTCCGATCACACTCGATTTGCTTCTTGTGGCTCTCAGCGACCCCCTCTCCCTCCCTCAACGCTCCATCCACTACTATCAAGTCATCGGCACTGTAGCCAAGTCACACTCTACCTTTAATATTGTTATTGATTGATTGTTGAGCTCCCGCAGGCTCCCATGCGCAGCACCAGCACGCAGTTAAAGTAGGGAGTACCACCCAACATTGCTCAACTCCCATCCTTCACCCCTGAGGCAGCTTCTCCCTCCTCGCATTTGTTCGGATCGTTCACCATTGTACCGTGAATCCTTCGCAAATCTTCTTCGCCGGTGAGTTACCCACCCTTTTTTCCCAGCTCTTGGTCGGATCCCGCAGCATGTTTGCTCGCCTGTCATCCTCGTTGTTGCTGTCCGACTATGTCTTCACGTTCTTTGCTGCGAATTCGGTAGCAAATCTCTGTGCTTCGATAGCAACATCTGTGGTGCATCACGCATGCATGGGCGGCATTCTGTTTGCGCAGTTGGCGTCAGTGCTACCCGTAGTTCTCTGTTCCGTTCACGAAGTTGGCGTGAACGCAACAGTACAGCTGCTTGCACCTGCTACTGCTCCGTCCTCCGCTGGCCTGTAGTAGTCATCATAAATGCAAACGCTACGTCGGGGCTGCCTTAAATTTTAGAAACGTGGCTGCATGCAATCTTTCGCTGGTCGCCCATGCCATCCTGGTTGTATTTCACTCCGGAGTTGACGGCATTGTACACTGTGGAGCTTCTTTCGTTGATTTGAGCCGCCTTGTAGATAAGATTGTAGCAGCGCGAGCGAGGGAGGGGCGTAAAGGAGGACGCTTTGGTATTACGCTGTGTGGCTAACTCTCGTAATACGAATGTGTTCCTGCAGAAAATCGGCCATGTTGGAGGTTGGGCAACCCGGTGAACTCCCTCTCATGAGTGAGTTAATCGCGCTGCGAAAAGCTAAGGGTTTGCGGGATCCATCTACAGTACCCTCTCGCAAGTCTCCTGTTCTCGAGCCTGCTCCTGGGATTGCTGACTTAGATTTGCCTCTGGAAGGGTCTGAAACTGATGCAGGGGTTGTGCAGAATGATCCCAGAGTCGGTGGCAGTGGTCGCAGGGACACCAGACGAGCGACCGTCAAGAAAGGCTCTTTCAGATCCCAGCCACTGACGAACGTCGATCCGAGGTTGAGCTGGGACTTGGGACGAGAGACCTTTGTCGCCATGGACCCCAACGATGGAGTCGCAACGGATTATCACCAACGAGAGAACTTTAGAAGCCACCTTGAAAAGCTCGGGGTTCTCGGTGAGACGACAGGATGGGGTCGGCAGGTGGGGGGGAAATCGATTCTGCACAATTGGAGAACTCCAAATTCTGTAGGTGACTTAGAGACCGAAGATTCTACAGCAAGAGAGAGCACTGGACAGCGAGAACCCGACTCTCCAAACATCATACGAAATGGTCGTAGCGGAAGAGATACAATGAGGATGGGCCGAAGTTGGTCTGGGCAGCAAGGTGCGTTTGAACGCCATGCTGAAGCAAAGAAAGTCGTCCCTTTCCTGGAAGACGCTGCAAGAGTCAAGGCTTCCCTTAGGTCATCTACGAATGCTAATGGAGCGAGACAGAATGGTCAGATACTCTCTCCTTTGGTTCTCAATTCCCGCGATGACATTCAAAAATTTAGTCAGTCTCAGTCCCTTTTCACTTTAGAGGAGCCTTACAATGAGGAGGAGCAGTACTTGGAAGAAGAATTCCGAAGTGGGTCGGTAACAGTGCAGAGGGAGGTTTCAGGTCTGAAGGTGGGATTAAGATCACAATCGCCGCTTGCGTCAAAGGATGCACGGAGATCAACTAACAAGCAAACGAGTTATTCAAATGCAAGATCCTCGCAGGACTTCACTCCCCCGGTTGATAGTACGACCCAGCGGACTAGAAGCAACTTGAGGGCAGGGCCGTGGGAAGATGGACTGGAGTATCAGGGAGAGGAGTTGGAGTTGCCTAGAAAGAGCAGCAGGAGATCTCTCCACAGGTCCAAGAACCAGAAACACGTCAAAAACCAGTCTCCCGGGCGAGACAGAAATATGCCTCTTGATTCCAGAAAATCCTCGAGAAGGAAGGACGGCACGGTGGCGGACAATGAATTCGTAATGCAACGAGGATTTACATCAGCTTCTTACTCTCCTAAGAACCCACAAATTGAACCTCTTCCCTTGCTGACTGAACTAGAGGACTACAGTGGCAGTGATGACTTCGCAGGCTCTTCAATAGATGGTGACTGTGGAAGGCTGTCAAAAAGCGAGTTTCATGGAGAATTGGAATTAGCTTTCAACGCATCCAATCGGCATTACGAAGGAAGATTAGTTCAAGTTGCAGACACAGATAGGCTCCAGCTTGCTGTCCCAGAAAGTAAGGAGCTGGCCCTTCGCAAAGATAGACCCCGCAATTTAAGCCAGAAGTATAGGCCCAAAGTTTTTGAAGAGGTGGTTGGGCAAAACATTGTGACACAAGCGCTTTCCAATGCAATAGCAAAAGGAAAAATCGCTCCTGTTTACCTTTTCCAAGGTTCTCGTGGTACCGGTAAAACATCTGCTGCGAGGATCTTTGCAGCTGCCTTGATTTGCATATCACCTGAGGAGCCAAGGCCTTGTGGATCCTGTAAAGAATGCACCTCTGTAGCGTCAGGAAAGTGCTCTGAGGTCAAAGAAGTGGATGCTGCTAGCAACAACGGGATTGAAAGAGTGAAGGCTCTTCTGGAAGAAACGATTTGTGCTCCATCATTGGCACGCTACAAAGTATTCATCATAGATGAGTGTCATGTGCTCACCACAGAAACTTGGAATGCACTCCTAAAAATTTTGGAGGAACCTCCCATGAATGTTGTCTTCATTCTCATTACGACAGACCCAGATCGGCTACCTCGCACTGCGGTGTCAAGATGTCAGAAATTTCCATTTCCTAAAATTAAAGATTCTGAAATTGTGAGGAGGCTCCAATTGTTGGCTGATCTAGAGAATTTGGAGATAGATGCTGACACTTTACATCTAATTGCTTCAAGGTCAGATGGCTCTCTCCGTGATGCAGAAACAACTCTAGATCAGCTCAGCCTGTTAGGCCAGAAGATTAATCCATTGACAGTTTATGAATTGGTAAGTTTATCTTCTCTTTGCATGCTATGCAGAAAATGTTGAAAGCGCCAACTGATAATAATGTTGCCTTGTATTGACTGTCAACTGATGTTTTGGTCTGTTTGTAGATTTTTAAACTTTAGAATAACAAATTTTCTAAATTTGTACGATTGGATATATTCTAGTTGTACAAAGGTATATATTTGTCTGTGCAAAATTAATAGTGCAGGAGGTCCACTTTGGTTTTTTGGATGTTTCAGAACCTTTTTTTCTCGTGCTAATGAAGATTGTATCAGGATGTAAGTGAAAATATCTTAGGAGGGGGGCCGGGGAGAAGATAAAGAACCAATGCAAATTGAAAATCTGGTAGAACTTTGGTCAGACTAACGTGTGTAAAGTAACAGTTTTTTATAAAACTGGACAAGCTTGCAGAGAAAGAGTTTCTGCATGGTGTTTTTTGAAATATATTGTCCATTTCAATGGATCTTAGGAACAGGAAAAGTGTTATCGAGTGCTATCTTTTCTAAGCTTTGATACCCTCCAAAAGCAAAGTGCTGCTATGGAAAGTCATGCATTAATGGCTGGTACTCACAGGTGAACTGAGTAAATGGGTAGACATCTTCCCCTTCTGGCCCCTGTGTGATAAGAGGTATAGAGGATGACCTGCATCTGTTTTGGCAGTGCCTAACCGTCTAAGACCTATGGATGCGAATGATTGCATGGCTGAAAAGGTCAAAGTCATTATTTCTCTCAAATTCATGATCCACAAGATTGCCCCTAGACTTTCAAGGTACTACTACCAGTTGAGCAGAGGGAGTTGTCAATCTCAGTATAGCACAAGAAAATGTGCAAAGTAGGAACGTATTGGACTCATTCTTTGGGCATGAACTTGTAAGATCATGTTTGAGTAGTGGCACGTTCTCAATAGTTTAGAAACACACCACCGTTAAACTTGTTCAGAATTAAAATTCCTTTTCCCATTATGTGACTGAACAGTTCTGTTTTGGAATCTTCTGTTTGTCAGTCATATGTGTTGTCAGATTTGATGATTTTCTTTCTCCTTTAGTAGAGCAAATCTTCTAATACAGGTCTTTTTCCTAATGATGTGACATGGTGAGCAATTTTGGCTATTCTGAAAAGTGAAAATGAGCTTTGGTCTTGTTTCTCGTGTTTTACATGTGCGAGAGTTTCTTTCTAGAAGGATGTAATACGGTTGTTCGATAAATTCCATTTTGAGGACTCTTGTAACCTGTCACTAACACTGGTTATGATTATGCATCCAGGTTGGTTCTGCCTCTGATGAGAGAATGGTAAGTTTGCTGGATTGTGCTCTTCTTGCAGACACAGTTAATACAGTGCGAAGGGCAAGAGAGCTGGTGGATTCAGGAGTAGAGCCACTGGCTTTGATGTCCCGACTGGCTACTTTAATCACAGATATACTTGCAGGCAGCTTCAAATTTTCAGACAAACAAAGAAAAGGATTTTTCCGGCGACAAACTTGTAAGTTGAATTACATGTGTGCTCAGTATTTTAATTGCTTCTTGATGTGACAGCTTCAAAAGTTCAGACTCAAAGAAACGAATTGTACTGGAGACAATCTTGTAACCCAATGATATGTTCTAGACGCTTTAGCTGAGGCATAATCACATAATCCATACAATAAAGTGAGATTCTTACTACCAATATCGTATACTTAGCTGAGACATAATCACACAATCCATACATTAAAGTGAGATTGACGAGTGCTCATTTTTTCCAACTGGAGTGGCTATAAGAATTCATATTCTCAATATCTAATGAATATTGTCATTACAAGGCCTTATTACATAGATTTCTCTTCATTACCAGTAATTTAGGATTAGTAGAGATTGACTCTATTTCAATCAAATGCCACTTTCACTATGCCTAATCTGAGGTGCACACACATAGGTGGGAAGATTTGGGTTCTTGGCTCTCTGTAGAGCTTGCTCTTCTTGCCGCATTAGGTAATGTATTCTAAAACTCCTATCAACTAATAATCAAGAAATTATTTTCGCAATTGGAAATGCTGTGACTATTCACCTAATCTCGTGTAACTAAGTCCTTACATCACGTGCTGTCCTATTTTCCAGTAATAAGGGAGAGACTAAATTACATTGCCATTGGAAAATAAATGGTGGCTAAGGTAATGTTGATTATTTTCCACAGTGAAGTTAAAAAACTGCAAAAGAGAGACAAAAAGGTGTCCAAATGGTGGAGTGGTTCCCTGGTTGCCTGCTAATTCAGTGTAATGTTCCAAATGAGAAGTGTGCCTTTTGTATTCCACATGAAATTGCAAAACCTTAAAAAAAGTGCAAGTTCCCTCATCTAATGGGTTGGATTTCCAAGTTAGTGTTATTTGCATCACGGAGTGACCGCATAGCTTGGAATTAAATTTTTTGGTTTGTTTGTAACATAGTTGACCCTGAGATATTTCAGATTATGTCTCAGAGATTGCTATATAAACTCGAACATTACAAATTCTTCTGAACCGGCTTAGTCATGCATTGATCTATCTTATTCATGTTTGGTTCTCTAACAGGCTATTCATTGTTATTTTCCATTTTTTAATTTACAAGTCAACACTGATCTCTACCGTGTTTTGAATCAGTTTCTAAAGAAAAGCTGGAGAGATTGCGCATGGCAATGAGGACCCTTTCTGAGGCAGAGAAGCAGCTCAGAGTTTCCAATGACAGGACCACCTGGCTGATGGCAGCATTACTACAGCTTGGTCCTGATCACTCATTCATGTTTCCTGCATCATGTGCTGGGACAAGTATTACACAGAGCCCTGTTGCACTGGATGATGTTGGAGACAATGGCATAGATTTTGAGCATACATCTTCTGGCAGACAGACCTGGGATGATGATGCAAATCTTTGTCACAACACAAGCCCAGATTCTCTGCCAACTTCAAAATCTGAGACTACAAGCAATGGAGACAACAATTACATCAACTATATAAAAAATTCTACTGAAGGCAGTCAGTGGTGCATCAATAGGAGCGATGAGATGGTATCTGCCAAGTCACAAGTGAAAAGCAGGTCCTCTGTGCAGAGCAGGGTACAACAGGAGCCCATGCAACTTGCAGAAAAGCCCCAGCTTGGTGAAGGTCTGTTGGCGACTCCTCCAGATACATTGGATGGCAGTAGCAATGAGCAGTTGCTGAGTCCAAGAAAGCTGAACGATATATGGTCTTCAGTTGTGGAGACATGCCGCCCTCTTCCTCTAAGGCAGTTGCTATACATGCATGGAAAACTTCTATCAATTTCTATGTCTGAAGGTACTTGTGATCCACATCTTTTGTTTTGTCTTATAGTCTCCTGCTAGGCATCCATGATTGTTCAAACCTTCAAATACAGAGATTAAATGTTTATGTACTGTAGTACCTCTTTACTCAGGCGATAAGAGTAGACTTGTGCACAATGAAAAAATGTGGTCATCTGCTGAGACACACATATATCAAATTGTAATGGTGCTTGACATACATGGGAGACACTAGGAAATTGATGCTATCTTTATGGATAAGTGGGAGACAAATATGTTAAGGTGCCTAGACATGACCAACGTCATTGACCTTTTGATACATGCTTAGTACAACTCTGCCTGACATTCTGTATGTTCCTATAGACTGACTTCACTATTCGATCCAGATATAACAACCAGAATGAATTTCTTGATACCAAATGTGTACTTATTTCAATGATACGTCTGAGTTCCTTCTTATCATTCAGATTTTCAGGGTGTTGTGAAAAAGCATGCGAGCTATGATGAATGGCAGAGACCATGAACAATCAGAAAAGAAACCTGCATGATATCTGATACATTGGATCATGATGATATTTATATATACAATAAAAATGTCAGCGTGTTTGTATTTACATCGAATCATGATGATATTTATATTTGCAAAGAGACCGTATAATAATGTCAGTGTCAAAAAAGAACCCTACGTGATATTTCATACATTGGATCATGAGATATTCATATTTACAAAGAGACTGTAACAATATGTCTTCTGGTATATGCTTTCATGGATACCAATGGTTTTCTTTGCAAGCTGGATTTATCTTATATATTGGAGAAATTATTTGGAACCATTCACATTAATTTAAAAAAATGCTGAGAAGGCTGAAGTTATGGAATGCAACGAAAAGGAAAAATTGTGCAAGGGGGCCAAATAAAATCATGTCATGCCGCTGGCACCCTTCTGGCAGATCACACTCTGTCGTTTCTTTTTTCCTGATGTTTTTGGATTACAAGGTTCTTCAATTGAGTGTTGAAACCCTAAGGGTCTCAAAAGGAAAGATCAAATGCTTGATGATTTCATACAAAACCCATGGCAGTGACAAAATCAGTTATGGAAGGATCTTTAAATAGATAGATAAAAGGCATTCAGGAGGAGAGTATTGCCAAATCATGCCATGTAGGTCGGTGAAGAAACTAGACTAAACAAAGCCATCAGGACCATTTGTGTGGCAAATAATGCCAAGTGATGACATGTGTATTGGTGGACAAGGTATATTTAAGCTTCAGGTTTTTAGAAAGGCACCCTGACTTAGAACGCAGGTGAGCTACCTTAGCAATGACCTCATTGCCTTGTTATTTTGTATCGAGGGAGAACTATCAATACAAAGTTATGAACAAGTCAGCGCCCCTTCTCTTGAAGGCAATAAGTATTTCAAATATTCTATACAGCTATGCTGCATAGGAGTTCCAAACAGCATCATGCATAGGTAGTGCAGATGAATTAGTTTGATGGAATGAGATCCTTTGATAAGGAAGTGACTCTCCCATAGTCAGTATCGAAATCCTGATGCTCTTTAAATCGAAGAGTGAAACCCTCGTGTATAATCTATGCCACTTGCGTCAAGGTAACATAAAATATGGACTTCTTGAAATGACTCAGCAAAAGTAGGATCCTCCTCCCTGTATTAATTGAGCATGCACAACATTTCATACACAAAGGCCTACCGTCGGCCTCTTGTGAAGACCATAAGGACACACCCATATCTGTGAACCATGGCATCAGTAAGAACACCATCAAAAGCTGACCAAAATTAGGTCTCCAAGTCAAGGCTGGTTTGCCACTGAAGATTGCTGAACTACAAAAGCTTCAAGGGTCACCTTTAAAGTTGCAAGGGTCACCTTTAAAGCTGCAAGGGTCTCCGAAAGGTCTCAATGATGGACATCAACAACAATCGAGGACTCTAGCTTGGATTGCGACACAGCCTAGAGCTCATGAGCTCCTTTTGTGGTACCTCCCTCCAGACCCTTCCACTAAAGACCTTTTCTGGGCCTTTATTCTCCCATTCATGTATGCCTAGGCCTAGGAATTCCCCTAAGCCCCAAAACTGAGACTTCATCCCTTTATGTCCCATTAGTGTGCATCCTCACCCAAATCATGATGCCCACATATGGGCTTTAACATTGGTGACAGGCAACATGCATGGGTAGCACTCACATGATAAGCATCCAATTCCTTATATTTCTTAGTGCTTAACGATATTAACACCTATACTGCATGAACCGATTTCAGAAGCACTAGTTTCCACTTTAGTTTAGTTTCAAGTGGAATAGTCTTTAATTATGCTCCTCAAACCTCCTTGCATTCTTTTTTCAATGTGTTCATGATTCAAGAATGAGTATCCTCCACCTTATGATTCAAGAATGTGTATCCTCCACCTTTGAATTTCTTAGATGGTGCTTGCAGCTTGAGAAATTCCTTTTGCAAATAACCCTTTGTTTTTACCATAGGACATCTAAGCCTGTAGTAGAAATACTTGTCGAACCTTTGTTCAGATTTGGAAATGAATCTAAACTTAAGATTTGTGTATTGAATATTGAGACTTGTGTATTGAAAATGGAAGACATATGGACTTCAGTTTAGACTTTGCCCTGATATGTACTGATAGAACCTCTCCTTCTTTGACTGTTTGTAAAGATATGATTCACGTGATCCTGGCTAGCTAGGACCTGAGCGGGGATGCCATAGTATGACAGTTGCACCTAGTCACGGCTGGAGATGAGCTGAGTGGGGATGCCATAGTACGTTAGTAGCACTGTGAATGGCCAAGGATAATTACAATTTACTCTATGACTTTAAGCCTTTTTTTATCAGATTCTTCTGCACTTGGCCAGTGTTAGCAAAGGTGTCTGCCCAGGAGCTCAAAATGTAAACCAATACCAGTATGTTATTTTATCTTATTTTGGAAAAAGTCCTGATACCAGTACTTTTTGGACCAATTCATCAAGTAATTCGGATCAGGGCAGATGGATTACTGTAATTTCACATCTTTTATTGATCTGAGTGGTAAAAAGTCGGAAATGTTGCTGTGCTTGTTTGACCCTGTAAGAAGAGTTTGTTTTGGAACTTTATTGACACCACTTACTGATTTACAGTTGATGCTGTTGTTCATCTGGAGTTTTGTCATCTGGAGCACAAGTCCAGATGTGAAAGGTCACAGAAGAGCGTTTCCAATGTTTTCGAAGCAGTTCTGGGCTTTCCTGTGGAAGTGAAAGTAAGCCTTGCTTCCCTCCCAGCAGAAGAAAAACCAGGTGTTAGGACGCTGTTTCCAGAAGAACAATCCAGATCAACACATGGCCTGGTTAAGCATTGCAATGGAATCTCCACCAATGATATTGGCAATCACTCAGAGAATGTTGCTCTAGAGGCGGACTCTTTGAATGTCTGGAAGAATCAAGGAGGCCTAACAAAAAGAGGTGTGGCACATCAATCAAATGCTAGTGGATGTTTTCCTGCCATACCACAGGCTTCTTTTGCTTCTTCCAAAGACAACACATGTTTTGAAGAAGCTTCCACTTGGAAAAGCAGCAACATGCCATGTTCAGATAAAGGGGGCAAACCTGCTCATCCACTCGATGCAAACACCATTATGGGAGAGCAACAAGAAAATGCTTGGACACATGAAGCCAGACGATTCTCTCCCTTAATGTCTTCAGCATGCGGGGATCTGACAGATGCAGTAGAGATTGAGAGTGAATCGCTATATCAAGGTGGAAGAACAGGGCAAGATAAGCCATCAAGTGCAAGTAGCTACATGCGAGACTTAGACAATGATGAAATGATTGATCTATCAGGTGAAGAACAGAGAGAGGTTGGTGAAATTGATCTTCTCTCGCCCGAGTCTCATGATGCTGCTGCCATATGTGATGAGGAAAACCGGTAAGTAATATGAACACCAATGCATCAAATCTGATGTAGTTTTCTGTTTGGTTACAATATTATATTCAGTTTCGTCCCTTGAGTGTGAAGTCTGTAATCAAATTCCAATGAAGTTGTTACCTGAAATGAATCTGACTAATTTGTTAAGAACCATTCAATAATGTTAAGATCCTGACTAACTAAAAAGAATGGAACATGAGACCATAGGTATTTGTGAGACATTCTTAACAGGCTTTTATTGTCTAGAATTGACTGTTGTCCTGAGTGCATTATTGATAAGATCTCGTGTTCTCTCACCCTTTCAGTTGATTTATGTAATTTCTGTTATAGGCAAAGACCGAGCAATATCGAGGGATGTTTGGACTTCCAATCTTATTCTGTAGATGGCAGAAGAAGCAGTGATGCAGACTGCCAAAAAAGAAAAGGAAGCACTATGAAGATGGTCCGCCGATTAACAATGAAGAGCCGCATCAGATCTCTGCCTGGCAGTGATCCTAATTCACCTGATGAAAGAGGAAGTTATTTAAGGGTTCCCAGGTTTGTATCGAAGAGTCACACAAAGTCTCTGAGAAACAAGGAAAGCCACTTTTCAAATGATGCAGCAGACACGCCTGAACAGGCTGCAGATTCCATGGAAGCTAACAGCTCAATAGCTCCTCAGAAAAGAAATAAATTGAAAGGGGCAGCAGGAAGCTTTGCCAGATTCTTTCAAGGAAAGCTTACAAGGCAAGTGACTGATGCACCCAGTCAGTGATGTCCAGTTGGACATTTTCTTGAAGGCTGTTGAAGTTGTCAGTGCTTATTGTCAGAACTCTATGCCATGCTTTCAAGCCAAGTTTCTGCTCGCCAAATCAAGTAGTGAGAGGGAAATTGTCAAGGCCTACACTCTACAGTATCTCTTTTACATAAAATATGATGCCTAACTTTGGAAGACTGAGGGTATTGGCTTGGATTCCTTGACTGTACTCCTTGTGTTGATTGTAAAGTTTGTTAATTCCAATGTTTTTATAATGAGCCTCCTATCTTCATCACTTCTATCTTGTGTGCAAGTCTTTTTCATCACAGGCCAGTTGCAGCTTCATCCTTCTCCAAGTTTAAAAGCCACCGACATGCTATTAGAAGGTGTTCTTTAGCTTCACAGAGTTCTCATATTTGGTGAGTACATAGGTGGGGTCAACCTTAGTATGAGGAAAATGCGGTTGTGAGATAATTTTTATTTATGCAAATGTACAATAGGTAGTCCCTTGCTATGCATGATGGAGTCTATTTTTCTACTTTGCAAGTGACTATCACGAGATTGAAACTGCACTATTTGTTGTGTTTTCAGAAGATGAGTTTGAGCATTTTCTTGGAATCATGTAGAAAAACATTCCGACCATATTAGTGTTATGACAAGAGAAATCACCAATCCGTGATTAGTAGACTTCAAAACATTATTATATATTATATGCCAATGGTGTAACATGTATATGTATTTATGATGGACACCGACCGATTTGTTATGGTGGTGGATCATCTCAATAGATAGGACTAGTCGAGTTGGAGCCACTGCTTCATATGGCATCGAATTTGGACATGTGACACTTATTCTATTAATAAAAATGTGCACACTTGTCTAGGTCCTAGGGGCTATAGGAAGGGAATTGTGCATTAAGGTGCATTGAATGGTAGATGTATGGGTCATAGGCTAAGGGTAGGTGAAAATGGGAAGATGGAACTTAAGTGATCTCAAGGGACATTAATGAAAGGGTATTATCCTTTCATTGTGAATCTGACGTAGCATTCTTCATTCACCTTGCATTCATCCGCCATCTCACACACACCGTGAATGTAGGTCGAAATAGAAACAAGTACTCTCACGAGGGCACTCTTTCCCATTGGAGGGCCAATTGGCATTCAAATCATGCATGCATTTCACACATTTGCATTCTTGAAAAGCTTGGTTCTTCACATTTAGTATAAGAGCTTCGATGATCCACCATCGAGACGAGAATAGAAGGAGAAGAAGCGAGCACGAGGGAGGGTGCAAGCGTGCGGTATAGCAGTCAATGTAGAATGCACGTGGTATGGAGCCGTACGAGAGTGTGAACTAATGAAATACATAGTGAGAGCGTCGTAGGAAGGTACGAATGCAGAGATCCAGTGGAAAGCAATGTGCGTGAAAGCCCTTGCACAAAGGAGTGCATGGCACCTTAAAGAACCGTGCATGAATTTGAAACTCCTGTGGTAAGGGCTTTGTTTGATTTTTTATTATCTTTGGACGGGGAACGGGTGTCCTAACGGGGTGAACCCCCCATCCTCCCGGGTGGGAAAAGACCCTTAAAATCCTTAAACCGTGAGGAAAAGAGACTCCCATGTTCTCCCCAATGGAAAGTCGGATTGGAATAAGATTTTAAGGGGGTGATCCATCCACGAAGTACTCCCTTAAATGGTATCTAGAGCTCCAATCCACTCAAAATAAGTAGCCCAAACGTAGGAAGGCACGGGTGCGGAGATCCAGGCGAGAAGCAACGTGCGTGGAAGCCTTGCAAGAAGGAGTGCATGGCACCCCGAAGAACCATGCGTGAATTTGGACCTCTTGAGGTAAGGGCTTTCTCTGATTTTTTATTATCTTTGGATGGGGAACGGGGTGACCCCCCCCTTCCCCCGGGTGCGAATAGACCCTTAAAATCCTTAGATCGTGAGGAAAAGAGACCCCCATGTTCTCCCCAATGGAAAGTCGGATCGGAACAAGATTTTAAGGGGGTGATCCACCCACCAAGTACCCCCTATAATGGTATCTAGAGCTCCAATCCACTCAAAATAAGTAGCCCAAAAGGAGCGCACTAGTTTACAGCAGAAATTCAAGAAGAAAGGCCTAAAACAGAAGGAAGAAGAGATCATTTGAAGTGCTTTTTTGACACAGGTGAAGCGGGAGTCGGATAAGTACCACCAACTCTACAACACTTGACTTTCAGTGTTAAAAAAACTCATTTTCTGAAGTTACAGCAACTAATTTTCTCTCTTGTATTACTAAAAGGAAAGAATGGAAGGATAAGGGATATTTAATAATGAACTTGTCCTTTTTCCTCCACTACTAGAAGGAGATAGGGAGAGAACACCATCACCTCATGAAGAGAATAATGTAGATGAGAGTTACACACATATTGAGTATGATAACCCACGTATAAAATTAAATTCATCTCTCCTTCAAGAACCTCTTGATAGGGAGTTTTCCTTCAGAAATGAAGGGAGAAACGAGTCCATCCAAGAGCAAGGCGCTAAGTTTACGTCTTTAACTCAAAATCCCGTAAACATGGATTATAATCCAAGTGCAAGAGGGAGAGAGGAGTCTCCCGTTGATAAATGAAGGGAGAAACGAGTCTATCCAAGGGCAAGGCGTTGAGATTATGCTTTAACTCAAAATCCCGTACACATGGATTATAATCCAAGTGCAAGAGGGAGAGAGGAGTCTCTCGTTGATAAGCTGGTTTCTCAACTTAGCCATATGATTGAACAGCCCATTATGACCAAATTTGGGACTAAGAGAGTGCTGAATTTTGGGGATGACGTTTTAAGTACCCCCTCAAGGAGAGCTAAATTCCAACCCCGAGAGAGAATCAAGATAAGATTGACCACGAGAAGCTTGCTTTTGCCATAGTGCATCTACAGAAGGATGCTTTGATGTGGTGGTCTTTATTACAAATGGGAAAAGATCCTATTCTTCAATGGTTCAAATTTGTAGAGTAGCTTAAGGCCACCTTCATGCCTCTGAGGCATGAATAAGAATTGACCTTCTGTTGGGAAAGGTTCAGGCAATTCGATAACCAGAGTAACACTGAATTTACAGCTAGGTCTCAGAAACTCTGTTTAGATTTACCTGAGAAGAGTGAGGATGATAAACCATGGTGTCAAGAATTGTCCTCAGAAGAAGCCAAAGGCTATAGCTATCCCTTCAAACAAAGGTAAGGAGAGAGATATATCTTATGTTCCCAAAAATTCTTTAATTGGCTTTTGGTAGATTAAAAGATTGTAGAATGGATAAAAGAAAATGAGAACATGATGGAGGATATGGTCCTAAAAGGATGGTCAAAGAAATTTGAAGATGATGTTAATAGAGGGGATGACATGGTCGCAGAACTCTTACAAGAGGAAGAATTTGAAGAAGACATCCTTGGTCTCAACACTGGAGAAAAGGACTTTTCCCTATAGGGCAAAGCCTTTGCTACTGTCTAGAATAAAAGAAGATAGCAGTTTCAAGTCCCACAAGTTAATAGTCCTTATCCTAGGGCTAATAAGGGTCAAAAGAAGAATGGTTAGTAAAGCCATTTCATTCATGACTCTAAATGTTAGGGGTCCTGGAAGAGGTGAAGAACTTGCCTATTGGCCTTGCAAGAGCTAATACTCTTTCTCCTACGTTTCCAACTCTACGAGAAGTTACTTTAGAGTCTATACTCAAGCAAATAGACAGGAGAAGAAGTTAGTTTTATACAAATTATCAAGATGGAAGAGGAGGTGTAGTTGTAGGAATTACAAAGAGGGTCTCAAAAACCTTCTCCTTGACCCTCACAAGAACTAGTATCACTCCAATGTGAAATTCAAGGTATCAGCTTTACTATAATTTCTATTTATGCGCCCATTGAGTCACAATCAAGAGTTCTTACTTGGGAGTCACTGGCAATAATGGAAGGAAATTGTATGGTACTAGGGGATTTCGATATGGTTGAGAATATACAGGACAGATGGTTAGGGAAGGGATTAGTTATCACGTGGTCAACGAATGCATGCCTAGAATGAATTAAAAGATAGTTTGCACCTTATATACTCTTCCCTTTCAAGGAAATTCACTTGGTACAACAATCAGGTAGGGGACAATAGAAGGGAAGCTAGTCTTGATAGGATACACATTTCTAAGGACCTTAGTAGCCAAACAACTGGATTGATAGGACATACTTTCTCCTCTATTTGCTTATCTTATTACAAATTGGTTCTACTGACCTATGATTTTGGCTGTGGGAGGAGAGCCACCTCTTGGCTTAAGCTAGACCCTAGCCTCTTTACACTTAAGAGTGTTCAGGCTCAGATATCTAATATTTGGAGGAGTTGTTTTTGGATCAAAACTTTGTCTTAGAAGCTTGGAAAATGGCTATAGAAAACACTGAGGGTTATTAAGGAAGCAAGAGAATATAGAGCCAAGATAAGAGCTCAGAGGATGGATGTGATTAAAAACTCAATCATCTTGAACAAATGGCAAGATAGGGTGACAATGATGATCAAGAGCAGTTGCTGAAAGCAAAAACGCAATTGAGAATTCAAGAGTAGATCAAACTTACTAAGACAAAGGTTCACTTTAGGGATTGGTGGGTTGGAAAGCTTGACAGAGCAACAAAAAACATCTTCAAGTTAATAAGAAGGAAGAGAGCCAATGAAGAAATTCCTCTTTTCAAGAAAAAGGATGGCACTTTGGCCTGTAGCATTAAAGATAACTTGCAGATACTTCATGATCATTATATAGATATTCTATTCAATTCCATCACTCCAGATGAGTCTATTCAGAGAGAAAGAAGAATATGTCAAGAGGCTAGACAGAAAACTGCCCAAATTTTTGACAAGTTTTCTGAGAAAATCCTCTGACTCTAGAGGACCTCAATGGGGCAGTAGATGTAATAGCAAATGGCAAGACCCTGGAGAAAATGGTCTTCCCATTGAATTCTACAAGACCTTTTGGGAGCTTGTTGGTTGCATCTATCAATCTTCTAACGGTATGTATGTATGTATGCATGCATTTATGGTTATAGTCACATGTGGTTATACTTGTCTTTCCTAAGGTTTGAAGGAGTGGTATTTTAAATATGATATCTCTCCCAATGCATGGACAACCATATATCAAGGCATGTGAACAATGTGGACCAATGAGGTTGAGGCGGTTTTGATTTATCAAGAGGCATGGAGGTGTATTTTGTCTTTACCTTACATGTAGTCATTATCTATTGCTATGTCGACCTTCTTACGGTTTTGGTTAATTTTGAGTTTCAATTACAAGGGAGTTGTGAGTTATTATAATTTTCCTAATCTTAAATCATTGATATAAAAATGATATTAGAGCCACATTATGTTCATCAAAAGAGTGTGAAATTAATTCTACATCCTTTCTAGAGGTCTGAGACTGTATAGTCATAGTTTTTGTGAGATGTTTGTCAAGAAAGTATGTCAAAATTTTTGAGATGGATACTTGGTCAAAGCCAAAGAAGTCTATGGAACATCTAGTTGTGACATTCACTGGGAAAAAATTGCATCTTGGCAACGATAGAACCACCTTGTACTTCATGCACAAAGGTTTATTGGGGTTGTTTCAATGGCACCGAGAAGATGCCAAAGAAGCACAACCCATACAACATGTGGGGGTAGAAGAATGAAAAAGTAATTGATATGCTAGGCATAGCACTTGGACCTAATTGTTTCATCATGTCACCATGGTGAGAATGGCTACAAAAAATTAGGTGATCGTCAAATCTCTTTTTGCTACAAGAATAAAAAATTCAAAGGCATTTTGAAAGAAAGAGTTATTTGACTTTCATATGGGTGAGACTGAGAGATTAGGAATACATTTAAATCATATGCAAGCTTTCATATGGGTGAGGCAAAGAGATTAAGAAGACATTTGAATCATATGCAAGCCTTGTTGAAGCAGTTAAGTGGTTTGGGATCGAAAGTTGACGAAGAATGATGAGGAATTAATAGTCTAAATCAGTATATATATTGCATGTGAGTTTCGAGAGACTTGTTTTTCAAGGTGTAGTTGCTTAGCTATTGAGCGAGAAGAGAAGAATAGGATCCAACCAATCGGGTGGAGAATACAAAATGAAGAAGAGTAAAGGAAAGAAGAAGGGCAAAAAGAATCTAAATAGACCTAATTGTGAGTATTGTGGTAAAGTCAGGCACCGAGAAGTACTGCTACAAAAAATAGCATAAAAAGTGGCTCAAGGATTCAAAACTTAAACCTTGCATGGTTGAAGAAATAACTCTACTGCTTCTTTTGAACTGACCATTGCATATTATTAACACTCAGAGGATTGCGAATTTAGAGCTTCACTAGGTAGTTTGATCATTAGGGATCTGGCTCTTTGCCAGTGATGGTTCTTTTAATCTATATGGTTTTGCCTCTTTGCAAGTGGATCATTATCTTGTTGATGAAGGTGTTTTTGGTTCAATGATTTTGTTTGGTTCTACAAGATATGTTACTATTTTTGGAGTCACTTTGGATGCAATTTCAGGTATTCAGAACATAACATAGTACTTCATGTGTGCTTTTTGAATCTACACACATGAAAGAGAGGTCACACCTCTTGCAACAATCGGCAAATTGCAATGTGCAAGTTTGGTGGGCTTGAGTTTGGACTCTTGGCAATGCTAAAAGACTAAGAAAAATATAGACTAAACAAGACAATGCATGTGATACAAGAGACTAAGACAAACAAGAACTAAACAAGAAAAAGCAAGGATACCACACACAAAGTGTGCAAAGTCACTTGAAATATGCAAAGAGCTCATTATAGCCAAAAGAAATAGCATTTATAGAAATACAAAGCCAAATATTGGGAACTTTTCTAAAGTATATATTTTTGTCAAAATGGTACAAAAACCATATGTATGGATGTTCTATCTTTGACAAGTGAGAACAAAATTTAGATTAGCCAAATTTACAAAAAAATCAATGACAATAAATATTACTTATTTCTTACCAAACATAATTAACACCTAGAGCTTTCCTATGTCAAAGACAGGATGCTTTTATAAATAATACATATCCAAGACTTTTAAATTGCTTTCACTTTTTTTCTATTACAAGAAGTAAAAACTAGAGACACCATCTTTTTTTTCCACAATCACAAAAGACCTTGCCATTTTTTTTCTTCCATGAAAACCCTTGCTAAGACATATACGAGCCTAGTATGCAAACCATAGGCATTGCATTCATGGAAGATCTTACTGTATGCAATGCTAAAACATAATATTCAAACTTTCTTTGTCACATTCATATAAAGACTTGTTGCAGGCAATGCCAAATTTCTTTTTTCAAACTTAGTGTGCTACATCTATGCTAAACTTTGTTGTAACCCATACCACAACATAATATTCAGACTTGATTTGCTACATCCATGTACAACCTTTTTATAACCCATGGAACAACCATGAATCCAAACTCACTTTAGTGCACTCTCACACACCTTGCTATAACAAATACCAAACTTTTGAGGGGGGTGCAGGGGGGGTGACCATACAAGAGTTTAAGGCTGAGTGGTTGAGGAACCTTAGAGGTTGCCTAACTATTGCAAAACTTGTGTGATCCAAGGTCATTAGTACCCTATTGGTGGAGGCGGATATCGCTTCACAAGACAGGGAACTGTGGGAGCTGAATAGGTGCACCTTAAGAGTAGATAGCTATGGTTGGCCCAAGACGACTGCCCCTCGAAAGGTTCTTTCAAGCCCTCAAAAAAAAACTAGCAAAGGGACTTGATTGACAAGGTAGAGGATGCTCAAGGTAATGTTCAGACGAAATTCTGGCACATTACGGTAGTGTTTCAGTAGGAATTGAGTGTGATAGTTGGCACGTAGTTTGTCCAAGATGCGGATTGGAAGGTTGCCATTAATGAAGCTCTTGATAGGGTTGACTCTTGGGTGTATGACTACCACAGGAGCCGCCTTGATCGGCCATTCGACTCAAGGAACTTGAGGAAGCCCTAAATGCTTTGGCAAATGACAAATCCCCGATTGAATGTGGAATTTTTTGAGAATTTTTCAAGGCATTCTGGGACTTGTTGGGGCACGATATTACAGAGATGTCCAATGCGGCAGTCGAGGCAAGCTCCCTGATTGAGGACGTAAATGCCGTGCTCCTGAAACTCTTCCCCAAGAGGCAGTGAAGGATCAAAGTGGGAGACTGGAGAACAATAACAATGTTGAACACTTCTTACAAGATCATTACCAAGGCGCTAGCTATGAGAATTTGAGATTTGTGTGGGACAGTAGTCGATGATGAGGATCAGAATGGCTTCGTCAAAGGGAGGGACATCTATGAGAATTAAACATGGCCTCTCCCTAGACCATGTCGTTATGACTAAGCAAAAAGTGCTAGTCTTTGGCTTGGAGATGGACAAAGCCTACGACAGAGTCCGCTAGGACTACAGCCTCATGATGAAGGCTAGCATAGGCTTTGGTATAGGCTTCTCTTAATGGAGGAGTTGTAGGTAATTTCAGGCTAAGGAGGTCTATCTGCCAATGTTGTCCATTGGCACCTCTCCTTACACGATCTGAACATTGCTCCTAGTGTCCATGCTCAAAACTAAGGTTTCCCACAGTGAGAACAAGGGCCTTCTTCTCCCTTCGAGAGAGTAATTCTCCCAATATCTCTTTATTGATGACATTGTAGCGCTATCCAAGAAGATAGGGATAACATGGCCCGCCTAATGGAAGTAATTAATGTATTTTGTAGAGCCTCGGGTTCGAAGTATAGTTGGACTAAGTCCTTCTTTCTCCACTTGAATCAAGACCTAGTTCCTGATTGGGTAGCTGAGATTGGGGCGAAGGTGGTTCCTAGAGGGCTAACCATAAGGTACCTTGGAGCACCTTTGGGTCTAGACATTTCCCTCAAGCAACCGTTTCAGTGGTTCAAAGATAAAATAAAAGCGAAACTTAGGAGTTGGAATGGGGTGTGTTTAAGCTAGAATGCCCGTGTCATTCAACATGTCCTTGCAACCTCGTTTACTTATCTTGCCTCATTGTGGGGCATTTCAAAAAGACCCATTCATTTGGAAATTGAAGCCCTCTTCTGTGCATTCCTCTAGGCCGAGGACCAGGGCAAGAAGAAAATGCACTATATTCTGTGGGAGCAACTGAAAGCTCCTAAGATGAAGGGAGGGGTAGGATTGCCAGATGTGAGGATCAAGAATCTCTCGCTAGTGGGCAAAATTCTTTCACTATTTTTTCCCAAGCCAACCCCTTGGTGATGGAGAGGAGGTCTTATTGGAGAGCAACAAAGAAAGGGAGAACACCGAAATTGTGGGTGCTAACTCACCCAGATCAAGGTAAGCTCTTATTATGTATGTATGGTACAAAGGGATATATCTTGGGCCATTGGCCTTTACCCCAACAACCTCCCACTTAAAGGCCAATGCACCTTTAAGGGAAAAGATGGGCATCCTAATGTCATACGACACCCATCAATACTCTGTAATGTGCAAACCGCTCTGAGGAAAGACTCTGTGTAAGAAGACATGTAGGGTTCTCATCTGTGTGAACCTTGACAAGCTGGATGCGCTTGTCCTCAATCACCTCTCTGATGAAGTGATACTTCACATCAATATGTTTTGTCTTCGCATGGAAGATAGGATTCCATGCCAACTGGATGGCACTCTGATTGTCAAAGTGCAAAACTAGAACCTTTTCTACAATGCTCAAGTCTCCCACTAGACGAGTAAGCCATATAGCTTCCTTGCATGCCTTAGTGGCTACAACATACTCTGCCTCAGTGGTAGACAAAGCCGTACATGGCTGCAAATGAGAGACCCATGAAACTGTACCTCCAGTGAATGAGAAAACATATCCTGTAGTAGACCTCCTGGTGTCTACATTCCCTACAAAATCAGCATCTGCATATCCAACAGATGTGTCCTTCCTCCCAAAGAAAATGCACATGTTCTTTGTACCATTCAAGTATCTCTCATGATACCTTCCACTACCTCCCAATGCTTCTTGCCAGGATTTGCCATATACCTGCTAATTGCTCCCACTGCAAAAGCAATATCTAGATGTGTAGCAACCATGGCATACATCAAGCTTCCTACTGCAGATGCATAAGGTATCTTTGCCATTTCAGCCCACTCCTCATCTGACTTAGGGATGTCCGCTTGGCTGAGTTTCACATATGGAGGCAACGGAGTACTTATGGACTTCCCCCTCTCCATATTGAAACGCTCAAGTACCTTGCTAACGTACTCTTTTGTGACAAATGAAGGAGTTTCTTGTTCCTATCCTGAACAATCCTCATGCCAAGTATGTGACTGGCATCACCCAAATCCTTCATGTCAAAGGTCTCATGCAACATTTTCTTCAAGGCATCCACATCCAAAGTAGATTTCCCAGCAATAAGCATGTCATCAACATATAAAATCAAAATAAGAAGGCTGCCATCTGATGCCTTCTTTGTGTAGAGGCAATGATCTGTCTCACTCCGTGTGTACCCTTGGGATTGCACAAATGCATCAAACTTATGGTACCACTCCCTAGGAGCCTGCTTCAGCCTATAAAGACTTTTTTGAAGCTTGCATATCATCTGTTCTTTGCCCTGCACAACAAACCCCTTTGGCTGCTGCATATAGATGTTCTCATGAAGATCTCCATGTAGAAAAGCTATTTTTACATCCATTTGGACAAGCTCCATGTCCTCTCTGGCAACCAATGCAAGCACTATACGAAGGGTAGTCATCTTCACCATTGGGGAAAAGATCTCATCAAAGTCAATACCCTTCTCCTGCTTAAAACTCTTGGCTACCAACCTTGGCGTATACTTAAGCAATGCATTTGTTGGAGACATCTTCAGCTTGTAAACCCATTTGCAGGGCAATGCATGCTTTCCTTTGGGAAAATAAACCAAATCCCAAGTAGCATTCTTCATCAAAGAATCCATCTCTGACTGCATAGCCTTCTCCCACTTATGCTTGTCATTCCTAGACATAGCATCCTCAAAGCATGAAGGCTCACCACAATCTGTCAACATGACATAGTCTAGAGATGGAGCATATCTCTGTGGAGGTCGTGAGACTCTAGTGAAACGTCTCAACACTTGCTCACCATGAGCATCTTGCTGTCCCAATTGATTTTCTTGCATAACCTAAGGTTGTCCACCTAGATGTGGCTCTCCCACCTCACGATCTATGGGTTGTCCATGCCCTGCATCATGTGGAATAGGTTGTGCATGCCTCTCATATGGTGGTTGTCCATCCTCTTGAAACACCACTCTGCGTATCTCAACAGTCTTTTTTGGCTTCTTGTGCATCTTGTCCTCATTAAAGATAATATCATGGTTGTGTACTATCTTCCTGGCCTCTGGATCCCATAATCGGTATCCCATCTCACCTGAATCACCATATCAAAGAAAAATGCACTTTCTTGACTTTGGATCAAGCTTGCTGCATTTTTCCTTAGGGATATGAACATAAGCTTCACAGCTAAATACACGGAGATGCCCATAAGATGGTGGCTTGCTTGACCAAACCTCTGCTGGCACTTTCCCATCTAGTGCCAATGAAAGTAGCAAAGTAAGAAGCACCACCCAATGAGACAATAGGCATAGGTCCACACACATCACTATGAACCAACTCCAATGGTTCAAGCCTCTTCTTGCCCAAAGATTTTTTATGTGAAGACCATGTTTGCTTTCCATACATGCAATGCTCACACATGCTAAAATCTGAAAAGTTAAACACGGGATTATACTGCAAACCAGAAAGTATCTTCATTCCTATCATGCTCATGTGTCCCAACCGACGATGCCACAAAGAGACGGATGGCTGCTCGGTCACATTGATTACATTATCACTTATGCCTGACACATGCATTGAGTACAACGTTCCATGCTTGGAACCTCTAGCAATCACAAGTGACCCTTTGCTAATTTTCCATGTATTGTTGATAGAAAACACATGATAGCCATCATCATTAAGCTGTCCTGTACTTATCAAGCTCTTTTTTGGATTTGGAACATGCCTAACATTCTTGAGTACAAATGTAGAACCATTAGGAAGAGACAAGTGGATATCTCCTACTCCAACAATGTCACATGGATAATCATTTCCAAGTCTCATAGCTCCTTTCCTTCCTACATCATAAATGGTAAACCACTCCCTATGTGGAGTGACATGGAAAGATGATCCTAAGTCTAGTATCCAATTCTGTGACAATGCATCATCACTAGTCACAAGAAAAGCATGCTCAAACATAGAGGCATAAAGAATATCACCCTCATCACTATTGTTACTTATGGCATTCACCCTCTATATTGATCGTGGATTTCTCTTCCTTCTTGGGCTGCACATTAGCTTTGCCTTTGCCTTTATTGTTCTTCCATTTGCAGCAATCCTTTTTGAAATGGTCTTTCTTCGCACAATAGAAGCATTCCAAATCCTTTTTAGCATGGGATTTTCCTCGAGATTTGCTTGTAGACTTGCTTGTATCTCTGTCATGGTATTTCCCCCTGAAATATGACCTTCCTCTCACATTGAGGGCACTTGAACTTTTAGTTCTAGCATTGTTCTTTCTATTTACCTCCTCAGTGAGAAGGCTACTCTCAACATCACTGCTTGTCAGGACTCCTGCACGAGCTAAATTGCCTATAGTAGTCCTAAAAGTGTCTCAACTTTTAGGAAGGGTGACCAATAAGAACATTGCCTTAACTGAGTCATCAAAGGCAATTTTTTGAGCTGAAAGTTGACTAAAAATTGTGTTAAACTCATTTAAATGGCTAGACATTGAAGTCCCTTCTTCCATGTGAAGATCTATGAGTTTCTTCAGCCAATACACTTGACAAGCGGCACTTTGCTTCTCATAAAGATCATGCAACTTTGTCCACACACCATAGGTACCACCTGCAATATCTTTCACATTGAAATACACCGATTTTGAAAGTGTGAGCATGATCGTGGAGCATGCAAGCTCATCTAATTCTTGGACCACATGTTAACACGCGGTCCAAATGCACTCAAAGTGCATGCCTCCCCACTAGCCCAAGCTCCCCTCCATAGACTTAAGTGCATGCCTCCCCACTAGCCCAAGCTCCCCTCCATAGACTTGCAGCCCAATCTCCATCAACCCTTCCTTCTACCATAATCAAAGCTCCCTCGCAATACTTTTTAGTAAACCTATAAGTTCACTAATGCAACAAGTGGTGTGTTGGAGAGCTAGGAAATGTTTTTAACTGCTTCGAACCTTCTCCTTTGGTGCGTCAAAGAGATAGGAAAGGGGAAAATTGTGAAAACAAGGTCTTGAACTTTGTAGTTTTTCTACAACGAGCCTCCATAGGAAATATATTTTAGATTTTAGTATGTCATGGTCTATGTTTTCTCACGATACATGTAGTTCTCAATAGTGGTTGTTTCCAATGATTTGCTCAAGATCATGACAATATAAGCTACAATGTCTCAGGCCAAAAGCATGCTCTTTGCATGCTTTTGGACTGTGTGTTAACACATGTCCAAAAGCATGCTCTTTGCATGCTTTTGGACTGTGCAAAGAGCATGCTTTTGGCCCAAGACCTCATAGCATACATTATCACCTACACCTTCAATTATGACACCATACTAACCATTATAAACTTCTCACATATACTTTTAGGTCATAGGGCATTGACTTAATGTTAGCTATTCCCAATGAATACCACAATATCTTGGGCCAAAAGCATGCTCTTTGCATACTTTTGGATTGGTGTTAACATGCGGTCTAAAAGCATGCAAAGAGATGCTTTTGGCCCAAGATATTGTGGCATACATTATCACCTACACCTTCAGTGATGACACCATACTAACCATGATAAACTTCTCACATATAGTTTTAGGCCATAGGGCATTGACTTGATAGTAGCTATTCCCAATGATTTGCTCCTGAGCATGAACATGAATGCCACAATATCTTGGGTTTTGGACTGCGTGTTAACACGCGATGCAAAAGCATGCAAAGAGCATGCTTTTGCTGGTTAGTGCCCAAGTTACCTAGTAGTTTTGTTTGCAGACAATTAATCAACTTCCATGTCTCTCAATGTGATAATTTTCTAGACTATGCTTTGGGTATGTTATAATATGGAAAAATAGGAAGCAATGAGTACATGTGCCTTGGATGATGGCTAGTCTTATTAGGGACGTAAAACCTACCTTGTCACTTCTACTTCGGTGGCCGATTGGATCCCTTTACATAGGAACATTTTTAGCTTTACCTCTTTAGAGGTAGTGCTATAGTCAAAGATTGAAACTTTTTTGTGAATTTCCAAGTGTGATTCTAAAAATAATTAAGGGTGTGTTTCAAACTATCAATAGCAAAGATCATCTTAAAGAACAGGCTAAAAAGGCTAGGTACAATTGCTTTACCCCACGTGCACTTGTGCTCTATAGTTCAGCCTTGCGCTCTCTCTCTCTCTCTCTCTCTCTCTCTCTCCGCTCGTAAAGTATGAAAAGCAAAGAATAGTTTTAAATTACTTATAATACATCATGAAGCTAAACTCGTTGTGACACGCTTTAAGTAAATGCCAAAGCCCAAGGAATAAGACGCATGTGCACTTCGGTCGTTTACATTTCAAATTAAGAAATTGAGAAATTCAACTTGGTATTGGTCGCACTTAAGAAGTGTTATAAATCGGCCGATCACCATCAACTTCTATCACATTTCTACTTATTGAAGCATAGAACAGCAAGAGAATTGGTCGGAGTAATGGTCGTGTACTCCTTATAAGATTCGTAAATATTGCTATGACTGTATAAATATCTTTGTACATAGTTTTATCGTTTTCCTAGATGGAGGCTTACCTTTGCTGCAACAGAGTTTCTGTAAGAGAGTTTAAGCATCCGAAGTTTCAGTCTGAATTTAATTAGAAGAATGGAGGTGATTTACAAACTAATCAAACCTTCTATACGTTTGATTGGCCACCGAATGATCTTAATCAGTGGTATAATATTCGATAATAATGTGATGCAGTAGTGTAGTCTGCATGGACGCCATATAGAAGGACCTCAGTAGGGAGAAATGGCAAATGCTGCTACTCCACAGATGCACTTGGATCTTCCGTTCATCCTGATTGTAAGCAAAGAAGACTGCGGATCGACGTGAATGTAGAAACTCACACAATCCGGGTTGCACGAGTGCATTGTTAGACGGAGAGCCCAGAACTTCAATCCGATGGCAGGAATAATTACTACTGTACTTCGCGCGAACATTTGCACGTCTTGGGTCAGCATAAAATGTAATTGGACCTAGAATATTAGCCGGTTCTTACATATTCAAGCGCTCCCGAATGTCATTGAGCCCACTTGAACGTCGAATGTCTTGGGCTTGTGTGGCTCTGGGGCTGGCAGTTTGGGCACCACAATGGTAAGAACTCCATCCTGGCACGCCGCAGAGATCGACTCCAGATTAACATGCCCTGGTAGATTAAATTTGCGCATAAATTTGCCCGCGGGTCGCTCAACGCGAACGTATTTGACGTCCACATCATGGCCATCAATGTCTCGCTTTCGCTCGCCACTTATCTTCAAAATCGTGTCGTTTTCGATCTGGACCTGTTAAAGAGCCGAATAATCTTAACGGCTCTGTGCAAATTCTTCGTTGTTAACGTTGAAGAGACGTAACGATTGCGCCCTATTTGCTAGAATCGAAGGATTGAGCATTTCAATCAAAGGGGAGAAAGAGAAGTAGGAGAATAAACCTTGACGTCCGTGTTCCTGAGGCCCGGTATGTCCACTACAAATATAAAAGAACTACTCAACTCCTTAACGTCCACCGGTGCACCGGTAGCCATGAAATCTTTGCAGAATCCCTGAAAAGCCGCACGGGCATGGAAAAGCTTTAGTCGACACTGGTATTGCTTGGATCCAAAGGATTGCGGAAAGACTAAAGCCTCATTTTGTGTCCATTCTTTCTACAGAACAAATCTGTCAGCGGAGCGTTGCCAACAGAAGTAACGAACTTTAGTAGCAAAGAACTCTACATCCTCAGCAGAAAATGGGGGAAGAAGAGTGGTAAACGACCTTCCCGCTTGCGGGCATAGAAAAACGGTTCTTTTTGGTGGATGGAAGCGCCGGGAAGTAGTAATGGAGAGACGGGGAGGATCCGATTGGCTTGCTTGCTCTGCTGAAAGCTGGAACTATCTCGAGGAACAGCAAGATTGTTGCATTACTGGGTGGCTATGGCTGATCGATTTGAAAGTGTATGGGTATGTTTGATAACCTTGATGATCCCTCGTCAAGGTTGCGAATAGGCGCGGCTCTTTGATGGGAAACCACCATTAATTTTGTGCCTATTCTCTAATGGACCATTTATAAGAGCCCTCCCAACATATAAAATATAGGCTTCCTTTTTCCTTTTGTGGCCTTGCCATGGGTAGGCCTAAGTGAAAGCAAAAGCCAATAATAATTTTTGGCCTGACCCTTGGAAGGGCTTAGCAAAGATTGTGTTAGAGAAACTACAAATCCTATATTATGAAAATTTCTCAAAATTATAATTCCAAGGTCGCACGTGTCGTCATTTGTGCTTGCATTGCGCCACATGTCACATTGTTGTGTGATGATTCTGCCTTCCTCGCATGCATCCTGATTGTCTCCTTCTTCTCTTCAATCGTCTTCCACAACAACACAAAGCAACTATAGATGCGCAAAATAGTGGGCGCGTCTATAGGCATTGCTTGAATAGAGAAATTACGGGCGCATCTAACAATGCGTCTATTTGCACTGCATTGATACGTCTATTAGCGCGTCTACATTGAGAAAATATGGGCCCGTCTAACACTGCGTCTGTCAGCACGTGTATTAGCGTGTCTATTAGTGCGTCTACACTGAGAATTAGACACGTATTTAGACGCAAAACAAAGAATACAGAAAGTGAGATTTTGGTGTACATCACTGCTTTCCAAACATTACCCATGATTACCAAAGCACATAATTCTAACAAAAACATCAATGCTTTTTTGCAAACCCACATATACAAAAATTAAGTGAGGTGAGAAGAATGAGACAATATGTAAAATAGTTTTGCCAATATCAATAATGGGCTACGGTTCAATCTCATCCTCAATGAGATCAACCCTTGCCAAACTATCTACTTCAAAATCCAAACAAATTTTTAGATCTACAAATACATTCAACCCACTACTACTTGTGCTACTCATGTGCTCATCGAAATCAGCATCACCAATGGTAGGCTTGTCCTCACGGGTAATTATGGCCTCAATATCTGTATCTCCTATCTCATGATCATCCTCCTCTCTCATATCACAATCATCATCACCTCCATGGCCATGATCATCCTCCATACGCTCCATATTAGTAAATATACTATACATCACTTTGGAACATGGCATAATAGGTATGACATGCCTATGAAGATAGTGGGAGAGAGGGAAGGAGTCTCACTTGTGGCTTTCTCACATACACAATGGGGGAACACACACACAGGTGGAGGCTAAAAACAGTTTTCCTCTTCTTAGTTGTGAAAGCCAAAAGAACTCTAGTACAAAGAAATAGAAGAACCCTATATGTGGGTCTCAAACCAAACTCAACTAACTAAGGTGGCATACTAACTGAGCCACAAACTAGAGTAGATAAGGATAGCTGTCATCCAGCTATTATTCGTGGGCGGTGTACCAACCGCATCTACAGCTAACAAGTCGGTGACATAAATACACAACGGTCATCCTGGCATATCACGAGTGGAGCTCGATATCTCAACACTCCCCATCGAGCTCAATCCCAATTCTTGCACACCAAGCAGGTCTCTGAAATTGCGCAGCTTCTCTACGCCCAATGCCTTCGTGAATATGACAGCGACTTGATCCTCTGTGCTGACATAAACTAGATCAATAAGACCTAGTAAAACCTTCTCCCGTACATAGTGATAATGCACCTCAATGTGCTTTGTCCTAGCATGATAGACTGGGTTATTTGCCAAGTGTATACTGCTCATGTTGTCACAATAAATGACAATTGTCCCATCTGTAGACTGATGCATATCATAAAGTAGCTTATGCAACCAAGCTACCTCACATGCAGCCATTGCTGCACCCCTGTACTCAGCCTCTGTGCTCGACAAGGCAACTGTAGGTTGTTTCTTGCTGCTCCAGGTGACTGCAGCACTCCCAAAAGAGAACACATATCCATTGGTAGATCGTCTATCAGAAGTACTACTAACCCAATCAGCATCAGTGTATCCATGCAACTGTATCTGAACCCCAGCCTCATAAAATAGTCCATACTGCAATGTGGATTTCACATACCTGAGTATGTATCTAGCCACATCCAAATGCGGTTTCCTTGGAGCCTGCATAAACTGACTTACCAATCCAACAGCATAGCTTAAATCTAGCCTAGTAATAGTCATATAAATCAGACTTCCTACTATGCATTTGTACATATTAGGGTCTTCCAGAAGCTCACCTGCATCTGTGCTCAGCTTCACATTCTACTCCAAAGGAACTGAAATAGGCTTACAACCTGTCATCCCATATTTGGACAGCATGTCCAATCCATACTGCCTCTGAAAGAGCTGTATCCCACTTGGTGATCTAATCACCTCAATGCCCAAGAAATAATGCAGCTCTCCCAAATCCTTCATCTCAAACTTCTGCTTCAATAGCATTTTCACATGAAGGACATCTTCATCACTATCACCTGTGATGATCAAATCATCAACATAAATGACAAGCAGCATAATACCTTTCTCTACGTACCACTATCTGCATTGCTTTGAGGAGATTCTCCTGATCTCAATCTGCCTGTCCATGGCAAAGTATGTGAACCACTGCTAGAGGACACTGCAGGTCCACTGATATTTTGTGATTGCTGCTGTGGATTCTGTGCAGCATTACCATTTTGTGCATCTACATCAATCATCACATTTACTAGTTTATACCAGCTGCTCATCTCATCAAAAACAACATCTCTGCTCACTGTAAACTTACGAGTAGAAGGGTTATAGCATCTATACCATTTCTGCTGCAGAGAATAACCAATAAAGATGCACTTCTCAGCTTTTGGATCCAACTTGGACCTCAACTCATCTGGCACATGAACATAGGCAATGCAACCAAAAATTTTCAAATGAGAAATGTCTGGTTTCCTACCAGTATACATCTCCTTTGGCGTCATGCCATGTATTGCTACAGTGGGAGTCCTGTTTATTATGTAAACTACTGTAGCAACTGCTTCAACCCAATAATAATCTGGTAGATCTTTTTCATTTAGCATGGACCGAGATACCTCTCCAATATGCCTATTTTTCCTTTCTGCAAGTCCATTTTGCTATGGGGTATGACTGCATGAATATTGCTGCTTTATGCCATGCTCCTGCAGGAACCTTGCAAACTCATTTGCGAGGTACTCTCCGCCTCCATCTGACCTTAGGCATTTTATTTGCAGGCCTGTTTCTTTTTCAACCATAGCTTTAAAAGCTTTGAAGTGCCCAAACACTTCACTTTTCTTTTTCATAAAATACACCCAAACTTTTCTGCTGAAGTCATCAATAAAAGTGACAAAATAGTAACAGCCTCCAATAGATGCAGCTTTAGTAGTCCACACATCAGAGTGGATTAATTCCAATGGCTTTTTACTCTCTTGAACATGCCTAGTAAATGGTTTCCTTGCCTGTTTTTCAAAAGCTTCACAAACCTTATGCATTTCTGCAACCTTGAATTTAGGCAATCCTGCAATAATATTTTGGGCTTGCATTGATTTAAGTCACTGTGCATTAACATGACCAATGCGTTTATGCTAGATATCAATATCTGCAACTACACCGGTCCCATGTGCAAACATTGCTGCACTCAATTCAGGCATGTCCGCATCCAACATAAACATCCTGCCCTTCTTCTTTCCTTTTGCTATCAAGCAACCATTATTTTTCATATCCTCAACAAAGCATCCATGAGGATTAAATCTGACCTGCAAGCCCTGCTCAACCATTTGACCAACAGAAACCAGGTTCTTGGTGATGTTCGGGACATGAAATACATCAGACAGGTATTTCTTTATTAGCGCATCTATTTGCACGTGTATTAGCACATTTACACTGGGAATCAGATGCGTATTTAGATGTGTATATAGACGCAAACCAGAGAATACAGAAAGTGAGATTTTGGTGTACATCATTGCTTTCCAAACATTGCCCATGATTACCAAAGCACATAATTTTAACAAAAACATCAATGTTTTTTTGCAAGCCCACATATACAAGAATTAAGTGAGGTCAGGAGAATGAGACAATATGTAAAATAGTTTTGCCAATATCAATGATGGGTTACGGTTCAATCTCATCCTCAATGAGATCAACCCTTTTCAAACTATCTACTTCAAAATCCAAACAAGTGTTTAGATCTATAAATACATTCAACCCACTACTACTTGTGCTACTCATGTGCTCATCGAAATCAGCATCACTAATGGTAGGCTCGTCCTCAGGGGTAATGGCCTCAATATCTATATCATACTTGGTAATAAAAGATCTTCACTTAAGAGGCAGGCACTAGCGGAGCTTGCCATGCTCGAGGGAGGTCAACCACTAAGGAGCCCACCCCACACCGCTCACAAGCGTGAGTGGAAGAAAGCAATGAAGTCAGCGAGGGAGGACCCTAGTCTGCAGCACGTGGAGGCACAAAGGATCCAGATGGAGGAATATGGAAGCGCGCATTTTGGAGCAGGGGGTGTTGAATCATGGGAGGCCCAATTTGTAAGTATCGATCTCAAATTATATTGCTTATGTAGTATATTAGGAGGTGGTTTCTTTGTACTAATCCCTCCGCAAATTGTGTCATCTTGCAGCTTGAGATCGTGGGCAGATACCCTACTCCCGTGGAGATAGCCTACCACTGCCACCATCGCAGAGGAGATACATGGAGGAACTTCTATGATGACGGGTTGATTACTGAGGAGCAGTATATTCGGGCTACTGGAGCGGGCCCCCCGAGGTATTTGAAAGTAATTAAATAATGCCAATATTATAAGTAAAGATTTAATTTTTCATACATTGATATATGTTGTCCCTTGTTTACAGGCCCGGTGCACAAGACGACGAGGAAGACGAGGAAGGAGGTGCAGAAGGGAGCGCAGAAGGGAGCATGGAAGGGAGCGAGGATTAGTCGTAGTAGTGCTAGCTACTCTTTTTTATACTTAAAGCCACTGGCTTGGCTTCGTGCCTCTTGTATATACACTCCTCTTATTTTTTGTACTTGAAGCCACATGACGTGGCTTAGCTTCGTGCTATATGTACATACAAGCACTTTTTGAGCTTTCAATTTTATTGCGTTTTGGACTTGTAATGTTTTATTTGGAATTGTAATTAAAATGCGGTTGGCTGTAAGAATTGAATTACACAATGTGGAAATGGGATTCTTGTAACTATATAGCATACACAACATACACAGCATTCTGTAAATTTTAAAAAAAATATTATAAAGCATGTCTATCAGTGCGTCTATAAACGTGTCTATATACGCGTCTGTCTATCGATAAGCGTCTATTTTTGCATCTACAAATGCGTTTATAAGAGCGTCTATTTAAGCATTTATATGCACGTCTATATGCGCATGTGTGTCCTATATAGACGCGCTATTAGGCGCGGGTCTCCAGACACAAAAATAAACGCGTAAATAGACGCGCCCGTAAGTTTTTTATTTAGTTCAGTAAATGTGTTTGTGTGCACGTCTATGGGTGCTTTGTCCATGCATAAATGAGGAAAAGCACTAGCATAATTTTTGTGTCTATGCATAAATGAGGAAAAGCACTAGCATAATTTTTGCGTCTATGGGTGCTTTGTCCATGCATAAATGAGAAAAAGCACTAGCATAATTTTTGCATCTATGCATAAATGAGGAAAAGCATTCAAGTAATTGACCCACTAGCCTAATTCACCATGTTTGCAAAATAGACTTTAAAGCTTACTTGAGTAATGCATTCAAACTTGCATTGCTCCATCCATAGATGGTTTGCAATGTTAGTAACTCAAGGGAGGCACGTAGAACAGAGAATGTGCACCGCTCAAATAGTGGAGTTGATGCTACGGTAAAAAGATCGTCCCACTCCATGCTATCATCTCTCCCTTCGGATTGATAGACATATAAATCCTGCACCATATCATCAAACACCTCCTCCTCCACAGCTTCATGAGGTAATGGCAGAAGGCTACTATCACCATCACTCCATGCATTTGTAACGGTCCCTCCTGAAGATCCCACCTCATATCGCCAACGCATGGCCTCCTCATGATGAGCATAGGGCAACATATGCGGGTGTGGTACTGCATCCTATATCAAATTAAAATGGGATCATAACTCAAACATATGAACACCCATAGGTATCTCAATCAACCTTAACTCTTTAACACTTACTATGTTTACGGTCGCATCCCATTCTCCATACTTTGAGATGTGATTGAGTGTAACCTTGTGTGCACGATACATGTTTCCTCGACATCAATCACACATAGATTTGATTTTTTGCTCCAACCACATTTTGCGATGGTGGATACAAACGGATTCATCCTCACTGGAGCTACTTGTTGAAGATGAAGACATCCTACAAATAAACAACCCAAAAAATTTTCTCTTGTATCAAAGATTTAATCTTAAAACTCTGTGGCGCATCTAATACCGCATCTAAAACCATGTCTGTCTATTCTATGGTGTGCATCTATAGGCGTGTGTAAAACCACATCTGCTCTATGTTATAGACGCATAATTAAACGCGCATTTAGACACATATATAGACATGCAATCAGAGATGCTTATAGATGCAGTTTTTAAAACTACTTTTAGCGCGCTTGCTTTTCTTCACATACTTTTAGCATTGTGCGGCTTGCTTTGCTATTAACAGACACAGTTCCAAGCATTCACACTTATCTCCAAGTACCCACACTTATCTCCAGGCTTACACAATCATCTCCAAGCACACAAGAGAAGAGGGTGAACAAGGAAGAGAAGAAAGAGAAGCAAAGGGTGAACAAGGAAGAGAAGCAGCTTTGAAGAAGGACAAGAAGCTTCCATACCTCTATCCAAGGTAAGTCTCTTTACACTTGATCTTCTTTGAAAGTTGCTCTCTTTGGATTCATCCTTTGTTGTATCCAAGAAACAAATGTTTTTTGTACTAGTGTTGTGCTTTTGTGTCGAGCGCATATCCTTTTCGAGTTTTTAGAATAGTCCGTCTTTCAGAGTGCGTCTATAGACGCATCTAAGAGCGTGTCTAAAAGCGCATCTAAGAGCATGTCTATAGATGCATCTACTCTATTTTTGGAAACAGATAGCCACGTCTATAGACACGCTGTTATACATGAAGATAGATGCGCTTTGTTATTTTTCCCTAGCCTGGCCTTCCCTTCCCTTCCCTTTCCTTTCCTTTCTCTTTCCTCTTCCCTTTTCCTTTCCACTTCCACTTCCAAGAAAAAGATTGCATATTGAATGATGGAAATAAGTGATTGCATGAATGAAGAAAGGGATTGCATGAATGATGGAAAGGGATTGCATGATTGAAGAAGGCGATTGCATGAATGATGGAAAGGGATTGCATGATTGAAGAAGGGGATTGCATGAATGATGGAAAGATGATTGAAAAAAGGGATTGCACTCTATATTTTCCTCTCTTTTTCCTTCTCTCTTTTATCCTCTCTTTCCTTCTCTTTTCATCTCTCTTTTTCTCTCTTATCTCCTCTCTTTTTCTCTCTTTTTTTCTCCTCTCTTTTCCTCTATTTTCCTCTCTTTCCTTCTCTCTTTTATCCTCTCTTTCCCTCTCTTGTCATGGTAATTTTTCTCTCTTATCTCCCCTCTTTTTTTCTCCTCTCTTTTCTTCTCCTTTCTCCTCTCTTTTATCCCCACTTTTTCTCTCTTTTCCTCTTCTTTCTCCTCTCTTTTATCCCCGCTTTTTCTCTCTTTTTCTCCTCTCTTTTATCCTCACTTTTCCTCTCTTTTCTACTCTCTTTCCTTCTCTCTTTTTCCCTACTTTTCTCTTCTTTTTCTCTTCTCAGCTCATCAGTAATCTTCTTTTTTTCTTTTTTTCAATTCATCATGTGGCCAGGAAGCCCTTTAGGCTCACTTGATCTTCGAGAGACCATCTTTTGGGAGTTATATAACATTTTGGGGCACCCTCCCAGCCCAAGGGAGTTATACAGCTACATGACAGGTACTCTAAACACCCCCTAGGAGTTTGCACTATAGACTCCAAACCACCCCAACCCCACACCAGCTGAGATTACCCCAGCGGAGTCAACACAACCCAACCGGCTACACGGTCGAGCCCCTTCCCCCATGCCGTCCTATGCCCCTTCCCCCATGGCATCAGGAGAACCTTCTGCCTCGCAGAGCCGTCAGCGTACTCCTGTGCAATCGAGACTCGGTTCTCCAACTATGAGTGGTCCACGTAGTCCCGTACAATTGAGAGTCACTTCTCTAGCTACCAGTGGCCAGCGTACTAGCTCGACATAACATAGTAGCAGGTGTAGTAGCAGGGAGAGCGATGGGGGATGCATGGCAGATTGCTTTGGGAGGGGTGGTGGTGGGGACGAGGATGATTCAGATGATTTAGACATGCCTCCGGGTGATGGTACGCTCTACTATGACATCACTCAGATAGGAGGCATCTTGATGGATGCATGGGGGAAGGACATCATGGCCTTCATGCATTCTGTAAATGCTAACAATTACAGAGATTGCTTTATCCACTACAAAGACCATCCAAAGAGGTTGGCTGATGAGACCCTCGTTGCTATTCGCTCTAGGTATCCTAACCCCCCCAATGTTCAGTTCATAGATAAATGGGCCAAGTCAAAGATTGTTATGATACTTGGCAATAAAAGATCTTCACTTAAGAGGCAGGCACTAAAGGAGCTTGCTAGGCTCGAGGGAGGTCAACCACCAAGGGGCCCGCCCCACACCGCTCACAAGCATGAGTGGAAGAAAGCAATGAAGTCAGCAAGAGAGGAACCCAGTCTGTAGCATGTGGAGGCACGAAGGATCCAAATGGAGCAATATGGAAGCGTGCATTTTGAAGCAGGGGGTGTTGAATCATGGGAGGCCCAATTTGTAAGTATCGATATCAAATTATATTGTTTATGTAGTTTATTAGGAGGTTGTTTCTTTGTATAAACCCCTCCGCAAATTATGTCATCTTACAGCTTGATATCATGGGCAGGTACCCTACTCCTGTCGAGATAGCCTACCACCGCCACCATCGCAGAGGAGATACATGGAGGCACTTCTATAATGATGGGTTGATTACTGAGGAGCAGTATATCCGGGCTACTGGAGCGCCCCCCGAGGTATTTGAAAGTAATTAAATAATGTCAATATTATAAGTAGAGATTTGATTTTTCATACATTTATATATATGTTGTCCCTTGTTTACAAGCCCCTGCACAAGAAGATGAGGAAGAAGACGAGGAAGAAGGAGGCGGAGAAGGGAGTGTAGAAGGGAGCGTAGAAGGGAGCGAGGATGTGGAGAACTTAGATTAGTAGTAGAAGTAGTGCTAGCTACTCTTTTTTGTACTTAAAGCCATTGACTTGGCTTCGTGCCTCTTGTATATACACTCCTCTTATTTTTGGTACTTGAAGCCACAGGACGTGGCTTAGCTTCGTGCTATATGTACATATAAGCACTTTTTGAGCTATGAATTAATATACACTCTTTTTATTTTTTTGGCTTTCAATTTTCTTGTGCAACGTTCTATCAATTAATGCCTTGTGAACTAAACGTTTTGGAGTTGTAATATTTTATTTGGAATTGTAATTGTCGGCTATAGACGTGCTTGCAAGAGTGCTAATTAAAATGCAGTTGGCTGCAGGAATTGAATTACACAATGTGGAAATGGGATTCCTATAACTACATAGCATACACAACATACACAACATTCTGTTCAAGCACACAAAATTTTAAAAATATTATGTAGCGTGTCTATCAAGGCGTCTATAAACACATCTATATACACGTCTATCTGTTCGAGGGGCGTTTATTTGCACGTCTACAAATGTGTCTATAAACGCATCTATAAATGCATCTATAAACGCGTTTAAGGATGCATCTGCCTGTTTTTTTAAATTTTCTAGCAGAGCGTCTATTTACATGTCTATAGGCGCGTCTGTCTGCTACATAGAAGTGCCTTTAGATGCGGGTCTCTGGATGCGCAAATAGACGTGTAAATAGACACGCCCGTAAGTTTTTTTTTTAGTTGAGTAAATGCGTCTGTGTGCGCGTCTGTAGGTGCTTTGTCTTGTTGTATTCGCCATAGATGCTTCGTCTTCCTCGCAATAGACTTTGCCACTGTCCACGCACATAGCTTCCCGTTTCTCTCGCATGCAGCTCTTTTTCCTAGATGTTCTCTGTTCCGATTGTGTCCTCCTCTCCGATCATCTCCGCCATGGATGCCTCGTCTTCCTTGCAATAGACTCTGGCACTATCCTTGCAATAAACTCTGCCATGCACATGGACTCGGTATGGGCTTCCTGTTTCTCCCGCATGCACTTGTTTTTCGTGGATGTTTTCTGTGTTCGGGGCGTGTTTGCTGTGTGGTACTCTATGCTAACAAGACGATATCGACAACTACCATAATAAGGTCCAAGAATCTCGAGTGTTTGATCTATTTGTAGAGATTAGCTGATGATGTATTCGAGGGAGGTGTTGCCTGCGAGGCCAACTATAAAACAATATGCTACCTATACTTAGGAGGTCATTCAATGCTTATGCTTTGGTCATCTTTCTGCGCAATGGCAAACTGTGAGGGAAGCAGTAACTCGATGGATCATGCGGTCTCTGTAGAGTCGATGGACACGGACGATAACACGTTCCACCGTGGTGCAATACGGATTTTCAATTAACTTTGCGCAGAAGGTGGCTCCTCGATTTGTTTACCATACAACTTGTGGCATTGTCATGGAGTGGCTTTAATGTCTAGCCTAGCAAGCTTACGGGTGGCTCTTGGAATTGTTGTGGGCTTGTGATGAACTATTTTGATGTGGAGAGTAGAGGTGAACAATCGTTTGTTTCAAATCATAGCAACAACGTCTTAATCTGTCTATTTCGCATGCAGTGAGACAGAAAGCTATCCATTTTCTCTGTTTGTCTCACAAATCTCATGTATTATGTTTGCACACCAAATTTCTTTGTTTGTCTCAGAAACAACATGTTGGTTTGTCTGCTGTTGTCACCATATTTCTCTGTCTCCCTCTCTGTGATTGTTATATTCATTCCATGTTTGAATGATTGCATCCCGGCTGCTTCTCGCTGTCATGATTTCTACGCCCCGTTCATCTAGAATTGACAGCACCAGTCCCAAGATTGCAAGCTTTTGGCCTCTTCCCAGCTCGCGTTTCTTCACTGTTTGTTTTCCTTCGTCGTCTGTGTTATGTCACCTAATTCGCCCTTTTCCCTGGATTGGCTTTTGTTATAGGCTTCCCTATGTCATAAATGATTACACTGAAATATGTCTGCATGTTCAGAAAAACTGAGACGATTTGGCATAGTGTTGATATAGAAGACTGTCATGCATGATATTTTGCATAATCATAGAATTGGAATTAGTGTCAGATTCTGTGTCCTGTCATTATCTCCTCTAGTTCACAGCACTGTGAAGTTTCCATTGTTTGAATTTAAGACGTGTCCTTAGCTTCAAACGTAGCAAATACTATTGTGGATCGAGTTTAGAAGCCTTGCTTTGTTTAAATAGCAAACTTTTTTTTTTGAATAAATGAAATCAATTATGGAAAACATTAAGCTTACTACAATTGCATTATAACATAGGTTCTAATCTAACGATAAAAAATGCATTATTCATTCATGCAGCAAGCAAATCTGCATCTCATAAGAGAACACAACGACACAAACCAACTATAGACGCGCTTAATAGACATGCAAAATAGTGGGCGCATCTATAGGCGTTGCTTGAATAGAGAAATTACGGGCGCATCTAATAGCGTATCTATTTGCGCATGTATTGATGCATCCCCTCGTCTTTCTCTGCTTTCTCCATTTCGTCAAGTAGCCAATCCACATGAATATCCTTTGGAAGTGTCCTTAAATACTGAGGGTATGGCATACGAGATCCATGGTGTGTATGAAAGAGGGCCCTTTCTTCTTATCTTCTTGCCTTTGCATCCTCGTATCTTGTCACCCATCTTTTCATCACATCACTATTAAGCACGTAATAGAGGTTGATATTATTAAGCAACTCCATGTATATTACTTTGTTTTGTCCTGTCCCTTGAGACACAATAGAGGTCATCCTTAGGTCTTCATCATCTCTCCATAGTCGTGGAAGAGAGCTATCCACATCAACAAGAAACTGAGAAATATACACAAGTGATAAATTAATTCGAAAGTTACTGCAAAAGTCACAGGATCAAGAGACAGAAACCCCCGCCACATACACCACAGCAAAATGGAGTAGCAGAGTGCAAGATGCGCATCATCTGCAAAATGGCCAGGAGTATGATGAAAGGGAAAGATTTGCCAAAGACTTTCTGGCTGAAGCATGTAACACGACATTTTACACTCTGAATCATAGCTACACGAAGGCTGTGAATGGGATGACTCCACTGCAGGCCTTTTTTGGTAAGAAACCTTTAGCTGCACATTTTAGAGTTTTTGGATGTGACTGTTTTGTGCATGTCCCTAATGCTAACAGGACCAAATGGGAACCGAAGAGCCAAAAATGTATTTTCTTGGGCTACAGTGAAGAGGCAAAGGGTTACCGTCTCTATAACCCTGTTACTAAGAAGGTAATAGTAAGTCGCGATGTGGTCTTCTCATAACAACTGCATCAATTAGAGGAGGATGCTTCCTTCCCAGACAACTAGGACTAGGATATCCATCCAATACAACCACCAACAGCAGACCGAACTCCCCCAACGGTGCTTGGGAGGATTCAAGATAAAGAAGAGAAAGAAGAGCCTATAGAACCACAATGGCAATAGCCATTCCCAAAGTGGGTAAAGCAACTTTTGGACAGTAGAGAACCTCCAGCCATTGAGGAGGAACCATCCGAACACCGCTGGTCCAAGAGATTAGAGGAGCAAAGAAGGGCACAAGAACACTTGGTCAACTATGCTTTGATAACAGAGGTGATCTGTGCTAAAGAACCCAAGTGTCTTGAAGAGGCACAGGGTGATGATAGGTGGATGGAGGCTATGCAGTCAAAGTATGGCTCCATAATGAAGAACAACACTTGGAACCTTGTGGATCAACCACCAAAACGCAAGGTAATCAGCACCAAGTGGGTGTACAAGACTAAGTACAAGTCTGATGGAACGTTGGATAAGTACAAGGCTCAGCTCATGGCAAAAGGATTTGCACAGGTACATGGTTTTGATTATTAGGATACTTTTGCTCCCACAGCTCAACTAACCACAATTCGCAGTGTTTTGGATTTAGCAGCACAGGGAAGTTGGCCCGTGTTTCAGATGGATGTAAAATCTGCCTTTCTGAATGGCGATCTCAAGGAGGAGGTATACATGGAATAACCACCAGGTTTTGTGATCCCTGGTTTATTCCCGATGGTTTATGAGATGTGCACGGCGAGAAACAAACCAACATGCAAGAGAAATGATTGGAGGGTACCATTGCATAAGGGGCACAATGACTTGGAAGAGTAAAAAGAAATCTGGCTTGCAAAGCTTTGAGATGAATGCCTTAAACAATGTCTACTTAGATGTTGAGAAACTGCAACAAGCAATGGTCAAATTCTATGGCATGAGAGGCGATGGTAAGAGGAAATCCATTATAGTATTGCACTTTACTTAGTTCATTTCCTATATCATGTCTATCCTAACAATTTCTCTCTTTTGTTGTACAGATTGCAATGGACAGCTCGTATTTGTCATCAAAATGGATGAAACTCAATTGGTGAAAGAACACAAGTTAGACAGAGTGAGCATCTTCATTATGAATAAAGCCTTAGCCTTTGTTTAAGGGAATGAGGAAGTAGAGCAAAATTTCTCAGTGCAATCAGAGAAAGATATATGGTGGCTTGCGGCATTTGAGACTCCAAAAGAGTGCCATGAGACATTGAAGTGGGTTCTAGATAGAACAGGAATCCCATCAACGATTCGAAGACAACAGGATGTAAAAGAAGCTTCGATGGCATGCTGGAAATAGTAGAAGACGAAGGCTGGATGCTAAGGAATCAGGGTTGCTGTGGCCAGTGATGAAATGGGCTTCACGAGCTTGCTCTTAAATAGCCACCAGTCATAGTTGGTTAGGCTCAATTGGGTGATCGACCCAGTCCGCCCAAAACGGTCGACTGGGGGTCAATCTCGAAATAGGCCACCGACCATACGATAGAACCGGTGCGCAAAACAGAGCAACTAGCCTATGGTCTCCATTCGCCATCCAGGATCATATGAGGCTCCAAACAGGCCCCACAACCTGAGAGTGGACTGCCCCGAGAAATGCTTCGTCTACCCTCAGTGCGGTCAGTCAAGTGATGCCTTCCCGCACTTGCGTGTAGCCTAGTTGGCGGTGCAACTCGATTTGAAGCCATCCAGCCATCAAGCCACACATGGCCCCCATTTGGTGTCCAAACCAGGACCTACCGGATAACCGAGCTACTCAAATGCCTTCTCCTCATATGGGGGGCTTACAAGTAGAGTTAGCTGGTTCCCACGTAGTTACACGAGAGTGGAGCATTGATATCTAACACCTTTACCTAGAAAGCTTGCAGAATAGCAGCTTGGAAGAAGATCACAATGGTAAGCCAGAAATTGTCCCAGCTCCTCCATACTTAGAAGGTGACAAGTGAATAAGAGATACACAGTCACCTTTGTTAGATGTTGAAGCTCCAGTTTGACATCCTCCACATCAAGCATGCATGTAACATTGTGTCTCTTGCCCAATTCAAACCACCCTTTTGTCACCACTTTCTGAGCTCTTTTAGCCACTGCAGCTTGCAACATATTCTTAGCTTCCTCCTCGGCCAACGAAGAGAATCTGCCTTGGATCTTGTTGATGAGCACTAAAGCATATGATGGCACTTGGCTACCCTCACTGTCCTCTCCCTCATCCCCTCAATGCCCTCAATGGATGCCCCACATCCCGTAAGGCATTCCCCCCATCTCCCACACTCATGGCCACCTTCGAACATATGCTCTATCAATTCTACATCATTTCATGCTCCCCTTAAAGTGGTTTGGGTCCCCTCACCGTGTGTCATGCATACACCACTCAAGCTCACTTAGGCTTACTCAAACCTCTCCAAGTCCTTTCATAACTTTTGTAAGTTACTACCTACCATTCATCTCTGGTTTCTATGTTGTCGGGTAGCAACTAACTTACAATTGTAGAGATTCATCAATATTTTTGAAACATGCTATAAAGTGGAAGGATTGGTGATGATTTTTTAAAACACCTCATTGACCAATGACCTTGTGCCTGAGTTTATGTGTGTGTACAATAAGTCTTGTAGGAAAACGCTTTTTCTTGAACTAAGTTGTGGAGGATATTCACAATGCTCAGGTTATAGAATAAGATGTCAAGAAAACACAACATAAGGGATTTGTGTTACATGGGCCAAACCATATAGAGATGGGTGATTTAGTGTAATTCATGAATACAAGTATGCGAGAATGGAAGGGCAATATAGGAAGCAAACAAGACTTGTGTTAGCTATAGATCCACTCAGTAATTACAAAATTTGTAGCTGTAGACTCAATGCTCAAACACTTTGTTACCCACCTTAGTTGAGGCTCAACGCTCACTAAGAGTAGCAAGACTCAACTGCCTATGTAGATCCAATAAACAAGACAAAACTAGAGGATCCAATCACACAAGTTAATGAGTGAGAAAGTGAGTGAGCTTATCCTTGTCCTCTAAGTATCTACAAAATCAAGTGGTTGAGATATGCCACCATCCTATTCTAGACCTCATAGTCCACTGGACCATTACACTTAATTGGTGTCCCTATGCTGGTCCAACCTGCATGCATGGTTTCCACCCTCTGCGATCTGGCTATCATAGCTTGTATGCACGATCTGGATCTTGGGTTGTGAAGATAAGTTGAGGTCAACATCTCACCTAGTCTTCACTTATATTATGCCCTTTTACTACTATGTCACACGAACAAGTCGTTGCTCAAAAGTTGGAGGTTTGCCATAGGGCTTTTGCTAACAAGGCACAAGTAATTTTTCTTCATTTGGGGACCAGGCTTTGTCATTATAGAGTCATTGGGGGTCATTTGTTGAAGAGTAGAGGAAGGGCAGTGAGTTTAAAGAGTGTTGATGAGCACTGCTTCTCCTTTAGGCTTAGGCTCTTTGATGGGTGATGATGGTGGCATTTGTGGCTCTCATGGCCAAGGATAAAGCCTGCTAATATCAAGCTGAGCATCTACTTTGGATAGTTGCACCATGTTCTCAATCCATTCTCTTGATATCTAGCTCAATTCCAACAAAAACCAAGCCATATCTTCAAAATGTGGCTTGCAGTTTTGATGAACATTGGAAGGGGGTTCCAAACACTTCTCTATCAAAGGTTTGCACACTATCAAAATGTGGTTGTACATGATGGTATCCTTTGTAATGGTAGATCCAAGTAATCTCTCTAAGAGCCACAGAGTTGTTGAGAAAAGTAGGTAGAAGACTGGCCACTATAGATTGAGGCATTATAACTAGTTGATCAGCTATTTCCTTGTACTCGACCACTAAAGCTTCTTATTGCCTTATAGCCTACTCCTTCACTATTGCTAAGTCAAATGTACTTGTAGCCTACTCGTAATGGAATACTTGTGTGATGGGATTATCAAATTCATCCAAAAATATTTGTTGAAACCAAATAGTTCCTATAGGGTAAGAAAACCAAGCAACTCCTGGAGGTGTCTTGTACAAAGGTTTGGAAGGGGTAGTCTTCAAAAGAGCATGTAGGCTCTGAATAGGTGAGCTTGTCCAATCATTTTGATCATCCAAAAGTTGAACGCCAAAAACTGAATGCTCTGGAGATGTTAGAACTATATAACACAGAGGTCAAGTCTGCATGTTGAAGTCCATCAAACATAGCAATGGAAGTCCTAGATGTTCCAAATGCAACAAATATGGCCATGTAAAGAAGCATTTTTGCTTTGTCCAGCCAATGCAAAATGCAAAACAACACATGTTTCAAATTCTTTAGTGTTGGGAAAAGAACATCTGGAGGCGTCCTCTCCAAAAACCCATAATCCTCCACCTATTGCATTCATAATAGAAGCTATCTCTATAGTAACTCTATTTTAGCATTAGTAGACTCTGGTAGTACATTAACATCATCGTTTTATCCCTTCATCATAGAAAATAAGATCCCAATCTATTCATTGCCCATAAATAAACTTTCGGAGACAATGTAACCCAAGTCCAGTTCTCTATAGGCGTAGATGTCAAAATTTTGATTTGGTAGAATAATAGTAGAAACCACAAACTTGGAGTCCAACTCCAAGTTTGTGGTTCCTACTATTATTCTACCAAATCAAAATTTTCCATTAACTCTTGGTTGCGATTGATTAGTTCAATAGAATGCTCTT